>NC_046989.1:21313592-21386092 GCF_009769545.1 Cyclopterus lumpus
TGATGGAGGAGGAGAGGATGGACTCAGTGATGGAGGAGCAGAGGATGGACTCAGTGATGGAGGAGCAGAGGATGGACTCAGTGATGGAGGAACAGAGGATGGACTCAGTGATGGAGGAACAGAGGATGGACTCAGTGATGGAGGAGCAGAGGATGGACTCAGTGATGGAGGAGCAGAGGATGGACTCAGTGATGGAGGAACAGAGGATGGACTCAGTGATGGAGGAGCAGAGGAAGGACTCGAGGATGGAGGAGCAGAGGATGGACTCGAGGATGGAGGAGGAGAGGATGGACTCGAGGATGGAGGAGGAGAGGATGGACTCAGTGTTGGAGGAACAGAGGATAGACTCAGTGATGGAGGAGCAGAGGATGGACTCGAGGATGGAGGAACAGAGGATCGACTCAGTGATGGAGGTGTAGAAATGCACCATCATGATCTTTGGCAGGTTGAATTTCTTCAGCTGCCTCAGGAAGAACATCCTCTGCTGAGCCTTCTTAGTGATGGAACTGATGTTCAGCTCCCACTTGAGGACCTGGGTTATGGAGCCCAGGAAGATGAAAGACTCCACAGCGTTGACGGTGGAGTTACACAGGGTGATGGGGGCGGGTGGGGTTGCGTTCTTCATGAAGTCCACAACCATTTCCACCTTCTTTTGAGCTCTAAGTTGTTCAGACTGCACCAGGTCACCAGATGGTCAGTCTCCAACCCTCATCGGACTCATTGGTCTCTACATCTTCCGTCGCAAACTAAAAACACATCTTTTTCGACTATACCTTGAATAAGGAAGGTAGCGCCGTAGTAGCACTCTAGAAGCACTTAAATGTTCCTTATTGATAGCACTTTGTAGTTTAACACTTTAGTAGCACTTAAATGTCTCTTACTGATAGCACTTTGTAGTTTAACACTTTTGAAGAAATTGTACTTTCTTGATTCTTGTTGTTCTGAGTTTGGACTCATGGTTTAATGCACTTATTGTAAGTCGCTTTGGATAAAAGCATCAGCTAAATGACATGAAATGTGATGTAATGTAATCCCCATCAGAGATGAGTCCGATGAGAAATTTGTTCCCGAGATGAGGAAAGGCTCAACATTGACGCAAAGTGGACGACCTCATCCGGTTGTTTGATCGGGCTGCGTTCTCTCCCCTCTTCTCCCCGTACGCCAACAGCTGCACCTCCAGTCAACATAGTTTGTGGTGAAGAAATAACTGAATCATGGAATTTTTACCACAGCTAGTAGAATGCACAATATTTGCCAGAAGTATCGAGTAGTACACAACAGAAGTACTCAACTAAATTACCTCAAAGCTTTACAGTACTCTAGTAAATGTGATCAGTGGCACTGATATTCATTGTCATGCTTCTGTAACTAATCACCTTGAACATTGCTTTAAAAGTTATTGTTGGTGTGCGTCCCCTAATATCATCTGAAGCGACCATGTGAGAATGTATCAGCCTCCTCTTGTTGAATTATTTTCATTCCGAAGACACTGAATGGTGGTTTTGCTTTCAGTCACTCTTTCAGCCGACAAACGGCGACGCCCCTTTACGGTAACTTTAAGAGTTTTGTAGAAAACAAAGGGGGTTAGTTTCAAGCTTGAATTGTCAAAACAAAGGTTTGGATACAGCAGAGATAAATGTGGGAAGAGACGGTACAGTCTTTCTAGGCTTAATTTCCAGTAACATTTTAGAAAAATCTATAACTAAATAATTGCCTTAATGTAAGAATTAAGTGCGGAAGTTGTTTTACCATATTCTCATGTATCTTGAGAATATGGTAACATGTCATGGTAACATGACATACATGCCTTCAACATGTATGTCATTTTACAAAACACATCTTCAAAAGCCATTCACCAAACTTTCCAGTATTATTCTTATCCATATTCTGAAGGTTTTAACAGATGGATTTGTTCATAGTATATAAATTCATAGCCTGATTTATACAACATGTTATTACTAAAAACATGGAGAAAATAGATTGAGTAGAAAAATAGAGTGATACAAAGGTTAATCTAAAATTCTCCCTACAAAAAACTGTTCACTTGGCTTTCTCTTGTTCATATTTCTTTTGTGGACTTTTTTTTAGAAATCAGCTCATATTTAATATGATTTAAATCAAATTTGTTTCGGCCAGAATCACAAGTCACAAATTTCCCTCAGAGGGCTTTGCAATCTGTACAGCCTCTGTCATCCCCTGCCCATCAATATGAAATGCATGAAACATATTAGATTTCTTTAGTAGTAGTAGCACCAATAATTTCAGAAAAATTACAACTACTAGTATATCCATAGAAGTGGATATAATATAATAATAATTATACTTAATTCATTATTATTAGAGCAGTAATAGTAACAGTAATGGCAATAGAAATGTAACTAATAATAATACGCAATAAAGATAATGCCGTAAAATGTCACTGAAATCAATAAAAGCAAATAACTATGATTTTGTATTGCCGCTTTAGTCTGTCAGATGCTGTGAAGGGGTTACTACCAGACACAGCTGTCACGAGGGCTAGTCGCTAGGCTCATAATATTCTGACTTTAACACCTTTTATTCTCATTAGATTATTACTTTATCAAAATATATTACACCTTTTTTTAACAATAAAATATTACGACTTCTCAGGAGAACACATATGTGTGAAACGTTAAATTCCAGGGACTCATGTGACGGCCCCTGATCACGGCAGGTGTGCGGGACAGATGGCATGATGCAGCGCACCTGGGCCGGGATTGACAACGGCATAAGAGGCCGGCACTAGTGTTGCTCAGGGGGCGGTTCTATTGGAGTGTACTAGACCGTTGCGATCGTTCACCTCTTGGGCTTTGGGCTACACTTGGGTTGCATCGCCAACATCTACACACCATCATTCACGCACGCACATGGACACCACTGATGTTACTGACTGCCACACGTCATACAGGTAAACGTTTCTTTATGCGTTCAATAAACCTTTTTAAGTATCCCCAAGCTGTTGTCTGTGGAATTTGTTATGGCCTAAGAGCCGGGTCATGACAAATTGGGGGCTCGTCCAGCTTTTTTCCCGTGTTTTGTGGTGGTTTTTCACCGTGACCGGCGTTGTGTGTGCGGAGGTGTAGTGGACGTGCGTGTGCTTGGGAAAAAGTTTGTTTGGTCCGTTGACCATGTTGGTCCGTTGTTCTGTTATTCTGTTGTCATTTGTGCCGCTGGTAGACTGTAGCGACGTTCCCTTTGGGTTCGTTGGGCTGGGTGTAGTGCTGTGGTGAACGTGGTTGAAGCTTGCTTGGGAGCATGTCCGTGGTTTCAGGAGAGTTGCTAGCTTGCTAGTCGCTCTGCTACACCAGCGGTCTTCAGTGCATAAATACCCACCACAAGTAGCTGCATGAAGATTAGGGATTAGCTTAGTTAGCTGGGTTGCTCTCTAGATAGCGGGGAGACTCCAAACCGAGGTGAGGATTATTCCTCGTTGCGCACGAGGGTACACTTTGTGGTGTCTGTCTGGTCCGATGGTCGTGGTAGATAGCCAACATGTCGGAGGCTGAGGCGTTCATTGACGTGCCGTCTCAGGAGTCCCTGGATGCGTGCACAAAAGAGCAGTTGCTCCGGGTTGCAGAGCATTATTCTGTGGTGGTTGAGGGAGATAAGCGCGTCAAGGAGAACATTAAAAAGGCTATAAAGTCCAAATTGATCGAGGTGGGGATTATGGCTGCGGGTAAACAGGAGTTTTTGTCCATGCCTGCTGCTGGGTCTTTTCAAACTCATGGACTGACGTTTGAGCAGCAGAAGGAGATTTTGCTGCTGCAGATGGGGCATGATAAGAGTAGACATGAATTGGAAGTTAAAAAGCAGTTAGAAATGGAGAGAAGCCGACAAGGGTTAGAGACTGCAAAGATAGAGCTGGAGAGATATCGTTTGTCTCTGATCGAGGATGGCAAGTTGTTCGGTAAAGAGCAGGGGCCCCGGCCTGCGGGGTATCGCTTTGATGGTAGTAATTTGCGTTGGTTGCCACCGTTTAATGAAAGGGATCCGGACACTTTCTTCTTGTTGTTTGAACGTGTAGCGAAGGCTAGGGATTGGCCCGATGCGGACTGTGCGCTTATGCTTCAGTGTGTCCTTTCAGGGAAAGCACAGGAAGCGTACACCTCTTTGAGTCTGGAGGACAGCTCTAGCTATGCTAAGATAAAAGCTGCGGTGCTGAAGGTGTATGAGCTGGTGCCGGAGGCCTATCGCCAGCGTTTTAGGACCTTGGAGAGGAAAACAGGTCAGACATACGTGGAGTTGGTAAGGGACCTATCAAC
The DNA here is from genome assembly GCF_009769545.1 of Cyclopterus lumpus. Classification (NCBI taxonomy): domain Eukaryota; kingdom Metazoa; phylum Chordata; class Actinopteri; order Perciformes; family Cyclopteridae; genus Cyclopterus; species Cyclopterus lumpus. The sequence continues at coordinate 21,317,876 of NC_046989.1, forward strand.
GGGGTTCAGGCGATGGTTAACTGCCCTTGACGTAGCTACTTTTGAAGATCTGTGTGAGTTAATGGTTTTGGAGCAGTTTAAAAATGTCATTCCGGATCGTGTGGCGACGTATATCATTGAGCGGAAAAGCAAGACTGCTGCTGATGCGGCCGTGTCAGCGGATGAATACGTGTTGCTTCATAAGAGCAGTTTCGGGGAGGGTTCTGTGGCTCGCAGTGCTTGGGGTGTGCGAGGAAGTAGTTCTGGTATGACTTCACAGGAGATGCGTTCAAGGAAGGTGGGAGGTTTTAGATCTGACGGTAGAACAGGTGTCAGGTTGGACAGTGGTGATACCTGTAACTATTGTCGGGAGGAAGGACATTGGAAGGCAGATTGTCCTATATTACAGGCTAGACTAAGGGATGGAAGAAGTAATGTTAGGCCGGCTGCCTTTGCTGCTACGGTTAAGGACGGCGGCGTTGCGGGGGAGCTTACATCTCACTCTTGTGGCCTGGGTGTTTTGGCAGCCTATGCTCCGTTCATTCGAGGTGGATTTGTGTCACTTTTGGGGAGTGAGGTGAAGGTCCGATTAAAATCCTGAGGGATACAGGGGCCTATGATTCATATATTGTTGACTCTGTTTTGCCTTTGTCTGAGGAGACTGACACGGGGGACTGGGTTCTCAGTCGGGGGATGGGTTTGAAGGTTCTCCCTGTTCCTTTGCACAAGATGGTGCTTGACTGTGAGCTGGTGAAGGGCGAGATAGCGGTTGGTGTGCGTCCGGCGTTGCCTATTGAAGGTATACAGTTTATTTTGGGCAACGGTTTGGCTGGGAGCAGAGTTTGGACGGACACTTCTCCCGCACCGGTGGTCACATGTTGTCCAAGGGATTCTGCGTCGGACGAGAGCTCCCGAGTGTTGCCTGAAGCTTTTTCATCCTGCGTATTTACGCGCGCTATGAGCAAAGCAGACCCTGACGTGTCATCTGACGGTACGGTGGAGGTAGCTTTGGAGGTTCCATCTCTGTCGGAGCTTCCTGTGTCACTGTCACACAGTGAGGTAGTGGAGGAGCAGCGTGGGGATTTGTCTTTGAAATTAGTATTTGAGCGGGTTTTGCCAGGGTCAGAGATAGACAGTGCAGCTAATGGCTATTTTTTGCGGAACGAGATGTTGTTCAGGAAATGGGTTCCCATGGGGGAGGATGGTGTGGGGAATGAGGTTTTCCAAATGGTGGTGCCAACTAAGTTTCGTCCTCTTGTCTTGGAAGTGGCACATGACAGGTGTGGACATTTTGGGGTGCAGAAAACATACCTTAACATTCTGAAACATTTCTTTTGGCCGTGTGTCAAAAGGGATGTAGCCGCGTACATTAAAACATGTCATGTATGCCAGCTAACGGGAAAACCGAATCAGAAGATCAAGCCAGCGCCATTGCAGCCTATCCCAGCTCTGAGTGAACCATTTACACACCTCATTGTGGACTGTGTGGGTCCATTGCCATGTTCCAAGTCGGGTTACAAATATTTGCTCACAGTGATGTGTCAAACCACCAGGTACCCGGCTGCTTATCCTCTGAGGTCAATCACAACAAAGGCTGTGGTTAAGGCGTTGTCACAATTCATTTCTATATTTGGCATTCCTAAGGTGGTCCAAAGTGACCAAGGGTCGAACTTCTCATCACACATGTTTGGGCAGGTGCTGAAGTTGTTGGGTGTTAGACAGAACCGATCGTCCGCTTATCATGCCCAAAGCCAAGGCGCCTTGGAAAGGTTCCATCAGACCCTTAAGTCTCTCCTACGTGGGTTTTGTGTCAAGCTGGATAGAGACTGGGAAGAGGGGCTTCCATGGTTGTTGTTGGCGGCTAGGGAGGCTGTACAGGAGAGTACGGGTTTTAGCCCAAATGAGTTGGTTTTTGGACATGCTGTGCGTGGTCCCTTGGCGGCACTGAAAGATGACTGTGTGGATACTAAGGTGCCAGGGAGACTGGTGGACTATGTGAATGGTTTTAGACATCGTTTGTTCGTAGCTGGAAGTATGGCACAGGAAAGGTTGTCGGGCTCGCAGGTAAAAATTAAGAGGTTGTATGACCGACGTACGGAGCGACATGAGTTCAGTCCGGGAGACCAGGTGCTGGCGCTTATGCCTATTGTGGGTTCGCCATTTCAGGCTAAGTACACAGGTCCGTACACGGTCACGGAGAAGAAGTCGGAGTTGAATTATGTCATTGCAACGCCGGAACGTAGAAAGGTCAAGCGTCTTTGCCATATAAACCTCCTGAAGCCGTACTATAGGCGTGTAGTGGACACTGACTTGGGGCAGGAGGTAGGGGATGGTGTTCATCCGGCTCTTGCGGTGGCTTTAGAGGGGTTGGTGCAGGAGGGAGATGGGGTGCCGGAGCCTGACGATAGTCTCCTGTACGGGCGGTTGAAAAATTCGGATTCATTCGTTAATTTGGACAGGTTGCTGGCTCATCTGCCAGAGGCAAAACTTGGGGAAATGTCGGAGTTGGTACACAAGTATCCGGGTTTGTTTGGTGATGTGCCTTCACAAACTGACTGGGCGGAGCATGATATTGATGTTGGGGAGGCTCAGCCAATTAAGCAGCACTTCTACCGGATGCCACCAGTTAAACGGGAGTTTTTGGACGCGGAGGTGGAGTACATGCTCCAGAATAACATCGCTGTACCTACATTTTCTAGTTGGGCATCTCCATGTATCTTGGTGCCCAAGCAGGATGGAACACCTAGGTTCTGTACCGACATGAGGAGGGTGAATTCCATGACGAAATCAGACTCATTTCCTTTGCCGCGTATGGATGACTGTATAGATCAGGTGGGGTCTGCAAAATTTGTAAGCAAATTCGATTTGCTTAAAGGGTATTGGCAAGTGCCTTTGTCGAAGCGTGCGCAGGAGATTGCGGCATTCATCACACCGTCTGGTCTTTATTCCTATAAAGTGATGCCTTTTGGTTTGAAGAATGCCCCTGCAACTTTTCAGCGGTTGATGAATCGTGTAGTTTCCGGATTAAAGGGTTGTGCGGTTTATCTGGATGACTTGGTCATTTACAGCGACACTTGGCATTCACATCTTCAGCGCATCCGAGCACTGTTTGATCGTTTGGCGGAAGCGCGGCTCACCATTAATTTGGCCAAATGTGACTTTGGTAAGGCTACAGTGACGTACCTCGGTCGGGTGGTGGGACAGGGCCGTGTGGCACTAGTTCAGGCCAAGGTCATGGCCATAGCCGGATATCCACAGCCCAGGACAAAGAAGGAGTTGCAAAGGTTTTTGGGCTTAGTGGGGTACTACAGGAGCTTTTGTAAAAACTTTTCGACAATTGTGTTTCCTCTCACTGAACTGCTCAAGGCCAAGGTGAAGTATGTTTGGTCGTCTGAATGTCAAGGGGCTTTTGATACGGTGAGATCTCTGTTGTGCTCGTTTCCCGTGCTGGCTGCTCCTTGTTTCGATAGGGCGTTCATGCTCCAGGTAGATGCCAGCCAGGTGGGAGCAGGTGCCGTCTTGTTTCAGGATGATGACCAGGGATTGGTGAGGCCAGTCAGTTTTTTCTCGAAGAAATTTAACAAGTACCAGGGAAATTACTCTGTTATTGAGAAAGAGGCTTTGTCGCTGATTTGGGCCCTACAGCATTTTAATGTGTATGTAGGAGCAGGAGGGCGGATTTTGGTATATACGGATCACAATCCTTTGACCTTTTTGCATTCCATCAGATGCCCAAATCAGAGTTTGACGCGATGGTCATTGTTTCTTCAGGTGTACGACCTAGATATTAGGCATATTAAAAGAAAGGATAATGTTATTGCGGATGCGTTGTCACGGGCACCGTTGCATTGATGCCGGTGATCCCTTAGGGGCACCGACTTTAAGGGGGGGGTGTGATGGCCCCTGATCACGGCAGGTGTGCGGGACAGATGGCATGATGCAGCGCACCTGGGCCGGGATTGACAACGGCATAAGAGGCCGGCACTAGTGTTGCTCAGGGGGCGGTTCTATTGGAGCGTACTAGACCGTTGCGATCGTTCACCTCTTGGGCTTTGGGTTACACTTGGGTTGCATCGCCAACATCTACACACCATCATTCACGCACGCACATGGACATCACTGATGTTACTGACTGCCACACGTCATACAGGTAAACGTTTCTTTATGCGTTCAATAAACCTTTTTAAGTATCCCCAAGCTGTTGTCTGTGGAATTTGTTATGGCCTAAGAGCCGGGTCATGACACTCATGAATTAATTAAAATTAATACATATATCATTGAGGTAAATAACTGCCACATACTCACTAGAGATTACTTTCCCAAACTAAAGACACAAATGAGGAGGGGAGAGTAAATCAGCAGAAATAATATTAAATGAGGAAAGTTGCTCTCCAGGAGAATAAATATTGGATATTAAAACCGAATGCCTGAGAGCCTTACTGAATTATATCCCATTATATTTTCACATTTTCAAATTGTCATTTTTAATGGAATTTACTGTCAATAATGAGCATAAAGGAAAACAGCAGCTCTATGAACTCTAGTCGCCACACAGGCAGTATCAGTCCATGGCAGGCCGAAGCTGTACAGCAGCCTCTGAGCCGTCTGCAGTCTGAAGGCTGTTATGCAGGATGCAATGTCCACCAGGCCCTGTCCTCCCTCCTGGACCGGCAGGTACAGCAACCTTTCACAGGGAAAAAAGGGAAGAAACCTTCAGGAGAGCAACAGAGGAGGATCCCTCTCCCCGGATGGACAGAAGCAATAGATGTCATGTGTACAGAATGAACGGCATTTACAAAGTTACATAAACACATTACATGAATATGACAATGTATGAATGAGGGGAGAGGGGGGGGGGGGGGGGGGGGGCGCATCAGCAGGGCCAACGTGGGAGGCCGGCTCACCAGGCATCAGACACCGCAAGTATGAATGGAGCTCCACAATCCATGAAACAGAAGGAGGTAGAGAGGAGGGGGGGTGGGGCCAAGGCAGGAGGCCGGCTCACCAGGCAGGAGACATCAGACACCTCCAGGTCCAATGGACCCTATGAGACGTGAAGTCACAAAGACTCCGGGGAGGAAGCAGAGTTAATAAGGTGCAATGGAGAGATGTAAATTCATCCATAAGTAGAGAGAGAAGATGAGATAGGTGCTCAGTGTATCCTAAAACATCCCCCAGCAGCCTATAAACCTATAGCAGCATATCAAGGGGCTGGACCAGGGCAAACCTGATTCAGCCCTAACTATAAGCACTATCAAACAGGAAAGTCTTAAGTCTATTCTTGAATGAGGTGACTGTGTCTGCCTCCCGGACTGAAAGTGGAAGCTGGTTCCATAAAAGAGGAGCTTGATAACTGAAGGCTCTGGCTCCCATCCTACTTTTTAGGACTCTAGGAACCACAAGTAGCTCCGCATTTAGTGAGCGCAGCTCTCTAGTGGGGCAATATGGTACTACAAGCTCCTTAAGATATGATGGTGCATCACCAATCAAGGCTTTGTAGGTGAGGAGAAGAATTTTAAATGTGATTCTTGATTTTACAGGGAGCCAGTGCAGAGCAGCTAATACAGGAGTCATGTGATCTCTTTTCTTAGTTTTTGTGAGTACACGAGCTGCAGCATTCTGGATCAACTGGAGGGATTTAAGAGACTTATTAGAGCAGCCTGATAATAAGGAGTTGTAGTAATCTAGTCTGGAAGTAACAAACGCGTGAACCAGCTTTTCTGCATCTTTTTGGGACAAGATGTGTCTGATTTTTGAAATGTTACGTAGATGAAAAAATGCAGTCCTTGAGATTTGCTTAACGTGGGAGTTAAAGGACAAGTCTCGGTCAAAGATAACGCCTTGATTCTTTACAGTGGTGTTGGATGCCAGGGCAATGCCATCTACAGAAACCACATCACCAGACAATTGATCTCTGAGGTGTTCAGGGCCCAGTAAAATAACTTGAGTTTTGTCTGAGTTTAACATCAGGAAGTTGCAGGTCATCCATGTTTTTATGTCTTTAAGACATTCTTGAATGTTAGCGAGCTGGTTGGTCTCCTCTGGTTTGATCGATAGATATAATTGAGTATCATCTGCATAGCAATGAAAGTTTATGCAGTGTTTCCTGATAATATTGCCCAAAGGAAGCATATATAAGGTAAATAAAATTGGTCCAAGCACAGAACCTTGTGGAACTCCGTGATTAACGTTGGTGGTCATTGAGGCTTCATCGTTTACAAATACAAATTGAGATCGATCTGATAAATAGGATTTAAACCAACTTAGTGCGGTACCTGAAATGTCAATCGACTGATCCAATCTCTGTAATAGGATGTCATGATCAATGGTGTCGAACGCAGCACTAAGGTCTAATAATACCAGTACGGAGATGAGTCCTTTTTTAGCACTAAGGTCTAACAAGACCAGTACGGAGATGAGTCCTTTATCTGATGCAATTAGGTCATTTGTAATGTTCACCTGTGCTGTGGTGTTTTCTAAATCCTGACTGAAACTCCTCAAATAAACTATTCTGATGTAGAAAGTCACACAACTGATTTGCGACTACTTTCTCAAGGATCTTAGAGAGGAAGGGAAGGTTAGAGATCGGTCTGTAGTTAGCCAACACCTCTGGATTAAGAGTGGGCTTTTTGAAGGAATGTGGTACATGGCCTGTTAGCAAAGACACATTAACAATATCCAACAGAGAGGTGCCAATTAAAGGCAACACGTCTTTAAGCAGCCTTGTTGTGATGGGGTCCAAGAGACAGGTAGACGGTTTAGAAGTAGAAACCGTTGATTTCTTTATTGAAGAAGTTCATGAAGTCATTACTACTGAGGTCTATAGGAATACACGGCTCCACAGAGCTGTGACTCTCTGTCAGCCTGGCTACAGTGCTAAAGAGAACCCTGGGGTTGTTCTTATTTTTCTCTATTACTGATTAGTAATAGGCTGTTTTGGCATTACGGAGAGCCTTTTTATATGTTTTAAGACTATCTCTCCAAACTAAGCGTGATTCTTCCAGATTGGTGGAACGCCATATGCTTTCAAGCTTTCGTGAAGTTTGTTTTAGGTCGCGGGTCTGAGGGTTCTACCAGGGAGCAAACCTCCTTTGCCTCACTGTCTTTTTCTTCAGTGGGGCTATCGAGTCATGTGTTATTCTCAGTAAGCCTGTAGCACTATCGACAATATGATCAATCTGGGACGGACTAAAGTTAGCACAGGAGTCCTCCGTCACATTGAGACGTGGTATTAAATCAAATGCAGAAGGAATCTCTTCTTTAAATTTAGCTACAGCACTGTCAGTTAGACATCTGGTGTAGAAACTTTTGACTAACGGTGTATACTCCGGGAGTATAAACTCAAAAGTTATGAGGTAATGGTCTGACAGAAGAGGGTTCTGTGGGAAGACCTCCAAATGCTCAATGTCAATTCCACATGTACGAACAAGGTTGAGGGTGTGGCCAAAGCAATGAGTGGGTTTCTGTACTCTCTGACAGAAGCCAATAGAGTCCAACAATAAGCTAAATGCAGCACTAAGGCAATCATTATCAATATCCACATGAATATTAAAATCTCCTACAATAATAACCTTATCAGTTTTAAGGACTAAACTTGATAGAAACTCTGAAAATTCAGATATAAATTCTGAATATGGACCTGGTGGCCGGTACAGTATAACAAATAGGATTTGGCTGTAATGTTTTCCAGGTTGGATGTGAAAGACTAAGAACAAGGCTTTTAAATGAGTTGCAGTTTCAACCTCCGCGCTCACGCTCAGAGAGAGAGAGAATTTCTTCATGTAAAGTGTTTTTAAAAAATCACAGGTTTTGTTTTTTAAAAATAAATAAATCATCCGATATACTGCGCAAACACCAGCTCCTCTTCCACAACAGAACAAACAAGGTTTTTAAAACACCAACATTGTTTAAAAGCATCCAAGTCGCAGTGTGGCTCTGATGTTGCAGAGCCACACTGCCCTGTTCTCCTGCCCCTCCCTGTTCTCCTGCCCCTCCCTGTTCTCCACTCGCTTTTTCCGCGTTAAATAAATGGCCATTTTGGCTTCCCCAGAAAGGTAGTTGAGTACTTGGTATTTTGGTACTTTTCTTTTTCTGCTTTTTAGTAGGCAGCTCCCATGATAAAAACCTTCTCAGTAAAAAACAGATTTAAAAGACTAAAAACCAATGTTAAAAAAGAGAAGAAACCTGAAAGTCTCTTTCACTCAGTAAAAACATGGTAAATAGTCTCACGAAGGTCACAGAAGGGGCACCGGCTCAGGACAGCGGGATTAAGAACAGAGATAAAAGCGTTGCAGGCGACAGCACCGCGTAAAATCCTCCACTGGAGGTCGGCCGTTCGTTTCTTGAGGGGAGGTTTATATAAAATCCTCCACTGTGGGCCAGGTCCGCCTTGTCCCAGTCTCTCTGACCACACAGTGGGAGGCCTGTTGCACAGTCCGGACCTGTTTGTGCTCTTGACACAATTAAAATACACAGTCTTCTTGTCCGCTCTGTGTAATGTCAATGCTTCCAAGCACGTCGTTGCAAGCAGGGGGCCGGTGAGTTCCCCCAGCACCGGGCTCAGGGAGATCTCGGGGAAAGGGTCTGCAGGGTCCGGCTTGACTTGTCCTTGGCTGTAGTCCATGAGGAGGCTCCTCTCCTTCCCGGTCAGCCTCTGTCTCCACAGCTCCAGGAGCCTCCTCGCCACCCGGGCGGAATGCAGACCCAGCAGAGCGCCCAGGGCTGGGGGGTCGCTCAGCGTCGACCCCACTGCATCCACTAGCTGCTGTAGGCACAGGATCCGCGACCTCAGCAGCGCCCCCATCAGTCCAGGGGTGACGCTGCTGCTGATGTCCAGCTTGGCCCTGTGAATCAACGGTTCTCTCAACAACCAGTACAGAGAGTTAGACTGTGGGCATCTTTCACGAGTAAAAAGGGCCTACGACTTAAAAACGCCCTGATAAAACGGAGGCAGCCCACTTAACTTTAAAATGCTAGAATCCATTAAAAACAGAGCAGTATCCAGCCCCAGGTTGTTAGCACGTCTGAATATGCAGCTGGCCACATCTCTCCACACTATAAACTCCGGACTAGTCAGGTATTTTGTAACAAACTGTATTCTAAAAGTGGCTGTCCGGCTGGCCAGGTGGACGAGGCCCTGTCCCCCCTCCTCTCTGGCTAACAGCACCCCTTGTGGCACCCAGTGTAGACCCTTCCAAAACAAATCCACCATTTCCTTTTGTATGTGGGCTAGAAAGCCTGAGGGGGGGTCTAGGCATGTTAGGCGGTGCCACAGCTGGGAAGCTATAAGATTATTTAAAACCAGTACTCTACCTTTAAAAGACATCTGAGGTGGCAGCCACTTCCACTTGGAAAGTTTTCCCTCAATCTTTTCTGTGACGCCCTCCCAATTCATTTGGACCACGTTTTCCTGTCCGAGATATATCCCAAGATATTTAAAACCGTCCTTCCTCCACACTAGTTTCTGGGGAAGGACTGGGAGGCCGCCACACCATTCACCGACAGCGAGGGCCTCACTTTTCTTCCAGTTCACCCTCGCTGCCGATGTCCTGCTAAACACCTCTACGATGTTGGTTAAAAGGTCTGCATCCCTCTGGTCCTTAATAAAAACAACAATATCGTCGGCATAAACCGATAAAATCATTTTCTCACTAAAACCAGTCCTTGCAGGCTAGAGCGTATCTTGATGAGGAGGGGCTCCAGGGAGAGTGCATAGAGCATCCCGGACAGAGCACACCCCTGCCGGACCCCTCTACCCACTCTAAAAGGAGCACACAGACTGCCGTTTATCTTCAGCACACTCTCAACCTCATTGTACAACACCTTGATCTTAGCTATGAAGCCAGCGCTGAACCCAAACTTCCCCAGGACTTTCCAGAGGAAGCTGTGTTCAACGCGGTCAAAAGCCTTTTCCTGATCTAGAGAAATCAGACCAGTGTTAATACCCAACGAGCCGAAGACCTCCAAAACATCCCGAATGAGGTAGACATTGTCTACCTCATCTCTGTGATGGTCTGGAATCGGGACTAGACCAGTGCACCCTGAACTTTAACGTCTAACAAGTCGGCCAGAGCCATCTTTTTTCCTTTGAGGACTTCAATATGTCCTCGATCTCCTGTGGACTCTCTAGGTCCACTACATCAGTCTCCAGGTCCTTCATAGATCTGGTGATGTCTCGGGTGACGTTGAAAGTATGCTGCTGACAAAGAAGCCTAATCTCAATCTTACCATGGTCCCACCACTGCCTAAGACTGCTAAAATCGCTCTTCCTCAGCCTAAAAACATCCCAGAAATAAATAAGAACCTCTCTAAAATTCTTATCAAAAGTTAAAAATGAATTAAAATGCCAATATGCGCTCTTGGGTAAAATGTTTCTAATAAAAACATGACATAAAAGCAAAGAATGATCAGTAAAACCAGCAGGAACAATACTGCACATTTTAAAAATATTAAAATGGTGCTTAAAAACATAAATACGGTCTAACCCTTATTTATCGCTATTTTTATTTTTGCCACCATTTTTATTAATCTAAAACCCTCCTGCTCAGTGAGGCCAGACTCCTCCCTCCGGCTCATGTGGTGTCTGGCTGAGGTATAAAATAAACTTAGGTTAGGAAAGAAGTCAACAACGTTGACTCCTTTCCTGCCTTTTGTTTTTTGTAAAAAAATCTTAATTTTTTCTGCCGTGTACATCCTTTGTTGCTGACTTCTAGTTAAAACCGCAGGAGCATTGCTGCTGTCAGACACCACCTCGTCACTGCTGTCTGACTGCCTCTTCCCCCGACCCGTCTCCTTGTCCTCCCCCACCTTGCTGGCCTTGGCTTCACTGCCTGCCCTCTGGGCCCACTTCTTCCTCTTCAAGGCAACTTTAAACTCCCCAGCTTTCTCCTCCTCCATCTCCGCTTCTTCCACCTGCTCAGCCCACCCGCTTACATTTTCCTCCTCCTCCGACTCTACTTCTCCACCAACCTGCTGTGCTACCTCTAAGGGCTTCTTCCCAGCACAGATACCCCCCATTTTGTTCTTGTCCTCCATCCTCACTATTTCCCACCTTAACCAAAGCCTCCCCCCTGCTGCTCTGGACACCCTCACCATCATTACCACCAACACCACCATTATTACCACCATCACCCACACCCACCCCACTCACAATCACATCCACCCCACTCGCCTCACTCACACTCACCTCACTCACACTGTGCAGCTCAGGCACAACAGCCATGCCCCCAACCGGAGACGCGAGCGCTGCCGCACCCGCGCCCGCGACCGAAGATGCGCTCCCAACCGCGCTCCCAACCGGAGCCGCCGCACCTCAGGCAGGAGGTGTCCTCCACGCTGCACGAGAAAGCGGCCGCGATCTTGATGCCGTGCTTCCTCGTGAGGTGGGACAACGTGTCTCCATTCACCATGGCGTCTGACGCCGACCGGCGAGACACCGGCAGGAGGAAACAAACACCCAAAGAAAACCCACAAACTACCCCAAAAATACACAACCAACAACCCAAACTACGGTGAAACCCAACCAATAAACCACATTTTTATTGCGTGGAAGTCTACATAAATGACTCTACTTCTCTTGATTTATTCCCTCAGTAAACATTGTAAACATGATTTTATGGTCTCAATCCCTAGTTTCAAGTCTTCTTCAATACAGTAAATTATGGTCTTTTAGAGTCAAATAGACTATAAACCAGAGTATGCTTTAGGGCGGGAATACAAGGTGATTGACAGGTCACTACCACGGCACAATTTTGTCCATTTTCTAAAGCAGGGTATGCTTTAGGGCGGGGCTACTTGGGGATTGACTGGTCACGACCAACTCGTTGTCTGGTCTGGGAGTTTACCTTTAACCTTTTCAGTGTATTTCAGTTCATAAAAGGTCACTGGAACATTTTGGTCAACAAATGATGTCTTATTAGGAGCTGATTTCTTATCTCCACTATCTCGTTTCACTTTTGTTTGCAACAAACAAGATGGCGACAGCCCGCCGAACTCGAGGCTTGTAAACCAATGGGTGACATCACTGTCCATGGCTAGCATGCACAATACTAGGACCCTGAAACTGAAGTAGTTTCATCAATCTTATTATCTTTATATGTTATGACTTCATCATGAACGTATTAAGGTCTGCAAGCCAGTCCTTATACTGTGAAGGTAATATTAAATGTTCTATGTGTTCATTTCTGTGTAGCCCAACCTACTTCCGGAGGTGCAATTTCTTTTTGAGGAACAACAGAAAGTAGGGAAGCTTTATGTTACATTTTTATGGTGCCACTATATATATGTACCTATGTATCTTTTATATTACACTATTAAACACTTGAATGTAAGAAACCATAATATATTGTAACATAGATATGGGTGTTGGAGACCGAAATGGTAAATAAATACCATTTCAATGTGTTTGTTTGCATGAACCTCTCTGAATTTATGATTGTGTGTGTGTGTGTGTGTGTGTGTGTCCATTGTCTCACCTCTTCCTCCCTTCACAGGACATCCCCCACCGATGGAGAACGAGACGTGGCCGCACCCTTCATACATCCCCCATTATCTCCTCCACGGGGACCCTTTCGCCTCAAAACTGTCCAGAGAGGCGGATATCATTGCTGCCTTTTACATCTGTATCATAGGTAAGTCTGATTGCAAAGATTGCTTTTCTCTTGATGCATGTTTCGTTTTACAAAAAGTGACGGTGAGTGTTGCTGCAATCAGGCTTAATGATAATGTGTTGGAACATAAACATCACACAATGAGGCCAAAGGCAAGATGAAGACATGTGCAATAACTGTGTGAAGTGGTTCTTTGTACAAGATTTATTATATCATCCGGCCATTGGGAAGCAGAACTTACTTGTACAAAATGGGAAACCTAGATCTATCCCATAACCACAAGGTCGCCGGTTCGATCCCCGCTCTCCCCATAGTTCATGTCAAAGTGTCCTTGAGCAAGGCACTGAACCCCCAGTTGCTCCCTGAGTGCTTCACTGCAGCCCACTGCTCCTTAATAACTAAGGAAGGTACAATATAGAGAAGACATTACCCACGGGGATCAATAACATTTTACATTTCTTTCTTATTAGAAAATCAAATCAACAGGAATTTGAAAGATTTTACAAAAAAAGAAATGTTGAATGTTATTGTTACTTTGTTATTGTCACAAATAGTGTTTAAATAAATTACACAAATTATTAGTAAATTCATTATTGTATCTTTATTACAATATTTGGTTCAAAATAATCCAGGCATTAGTCATGTTAATAGTATATTACAAGCTGCTTTATGCTATTTTATATTGCTGTGAAAACACATAATCATATTATCAGGAATCAGCAATAATAATAATCATTGTGTATATTGTTTATCAAATATTTGCTGCTTTAGAAACTACATTTAGTTATATTTAAGATATAAATCTAAATATTGAAAAGCAATTATTTAGTAATAAAAAAAAGAACCCATAAGAGTACAGATAAAAAAAACTGAATGATCAGGAGTATTGTTAAGAGTAGTAATATTGATGAAGTCCTAACGGTTCCCATCCCTGCTTGCTCATACGGTTGTGATACCGTTCATAACTGCGGATCTCTTTCATTACATTTAGCTGATGCTTTTATCCAAAGCGACTCACAATCATACCCTGTAGGACAGCCAGGTCAAGCGTCTTGCTCAAGGAGACATCGACTAGGGCGGGATGTGAGCGGGGATCGAACCGCTGACCCTCTGATTGAAAGACGGAGCTGCTAACCACTGACCCACAGTCGCCCATTTCAGGATGAGCAGAATTACAATACAAACGAATCTTAACTCATCCAAGCCTTCAACTTCATCTCACCGTCTTCCGGCTTTAATCTCGATGCGATTGTAAAACCCACTTTATTGCACAGGAGCCTCTTTGTCATTTTTGTAAATCTCAGCGCTGTTGCAGTTTAACAGGTATAACTTAAAGGTATGATGTCATCCACTCCGTACGCCATTCACCTGCAACCACACTCTCAGATTCCAGATGTTAAGGTGTGATGTGAGTGTTGGTCCCCACACAAACCGGGCTTCTTTTGTTCCCCTACATCCCTGGTAGCGTGAAAAAACAATCGTATGCAACCGTATTAATCCTGCATATGTAGCAAAGTAAATGAATCGGCTGCAGTATACAGCCATAGCAGCCATAAATATCATAAATCCCCTGGCAACCCTGGCTGGTGCCCACTCGGAAACACAGGGGAGAATTCCATGGAAACATTAAGCCTCTACAATAATGGGGAGGTAGTGTAGCTTTGTAGGTCAGTATAGTCCAGCGTTTATACAGCTAGAGGTCAAATACAGCAGACACCCATCCTCAACCTGTTATCGTGGTCCAAAATCGTCTGCATGGGAAAACCCGGCCTTTTCATACACAGATTTCGTCACAGGTTGTTCATCATCTTAATTTCTGATTGGTGCTGAGCGATCAAGGAGGTGGATGATTTCATCTCACAGGACTGCGCCATGCAAGGCCTGTCAACATTTCGATGAGACTAGTCAATGACATTCGGGTGTGTTGTTTCCAAGACGAGACAGCCGCACATTCCCAGACACAAATTTCATCCTCTATGTGTTATTCTGAATTTGAGTAGCCTGACAAAAGCATAACATTATTACAATATATAAGCATTTATATTATCAAACCCTAAGCAACAGTACAAGTAAAAGAAAGAGGATTACATCAGGAGATCCGTTTCATGGATGTTTCCAGAGGATCCGCTGATGACAACCACTGTTCAAGTTTCAGCCTTTGAAAAATGAAAACAATGTCTGATATTGAAAATAAAAAAGAATAGAGCAGTAAGTATGAGTAAAGAAACAGGTGGACCGAGGAAGATAAGGGCGTCATGATCTGACGCCGTGGTAGAGTTGATTGAAGCCGGTTAGCAACTCGAAACCCGCATGCCTGATGCCCGTCCTGTAACAACGCCCGCCCCCACACCGATAAACAGGCTGAGACATGTTCCTTGCCTGAGTCAGTGCATCATATGAGTGCATGGGAATTTGGACTTGCACAGTGTGCCCATTGTTCTATTCAGTAATTCAGTTCACCATTATATTTCAAGTGCCCTCATAGATAATGTTAATGAATCAGATTTATTCAGCAGCGAAAAAACAAGATATGTGCTCAGCTCAAACTGAGTGAACGGAGAGCAGCTGACAGGCCAGTGGGTTTATGAGGGAAAGCTTCATCGTTCACCCCGCGGGCCAAAATGAATCTGTTGCTGAGCTGCTCACTGGTCAGATTGTCTGTTGCACGGACTGTCAGATAAGAGGATGTACTCTCCTCAAGCTCCCTAAACTCTCTTCCACACATCCTGTCCCCGTCCTCCGCCACCTCCCTGTTCTGCTCCTCTCTTGCTTCATCCACTTTCCCACCATTACTTACACCTCTCTCACCCATTGTGGGTTACCTCCCTCCACCCAACCACATGACCTCTTGACCCCATCCTGTCTTCCTGTCTTCAGTCACACCCCTTTGCCTTCCTCACCCACCTCACCAATACCTCTGGGTTTTCCTAACCCTCTAAAAGCATCTCCAGGGAACCCACTTTCAAACCTTACACCCCAGCCCGTTCACTAAGCTCTGCTACTGCCAGTCGGGTTGCTACTCCCTCACCACAAAGGGGACCAGCACCCACTCTGCCAACATCATGACTGTTGCTGTCCACAATGGAATGAATTCCACAGTAACATCAGGACCGCATAAACTCATCTGCTCAGACTCCACCTTGGCCCAAGAACTAAGACAAATACATAATAGAAAACTCTCCTTTTGTCTCTCGATGAAGCACTTGAAGTCAATCAGCAGATATGATGACGTTTACATTTATTGTCAGTCGCTATTGATAAGGCTTCAGCTAAATAATTGTTGTGCAATATGTACAAGTAGTACAATTAATTAATAAAAATCTTCTCTGTAAAAGGTTAGTAAACCAGAGAGTTTATTCTTAGTTCTCTAGTTCAGGTGACCGTACCAGGCAGAAAGGTGAAACATTAAAACACTCAACAATAGTTTTGTCCACTAGTTCTAAAATCTGCTCACCTTGGAGTCCACCGCTGTACAGAGGTATTCAACATGTTGGCCATCATGTGAAGCTGGCACTGTGTTCCTTTGTTGTTTAGTCTCGGCCTCGTTGATCTCTAGCTGGCTAAAGCGACACTTGGCGTGGCCAAATCGGCAGCTTCACCTCGTGGGTCTGTTTTCAGTAGAAGGCGAAGGAAGGCCCTGTCATCAGCATACTTTATCCATCTTCAATGTTTCTCATTGAGCATACATGGTATACACAGGTAAGAACACAGCCACCCCCACATTTTGAATAATTTTGCACACAAGCTGTACAACATGTAACCGACATCGACAGTTTTGAACCCGAATATTCTCCATCTCATCGTGTTGCTCGTCACATCCACACATCCATCTGTCGGCTATTAAACAAAGATAAATGTAATATTTGGCCTGCCACATAAAGCGGGAAGCTTTAAGGGATTCACAATTGTTCGCTGACATGCCGGTTGATGTGCAGAAGAAACTGTGCAGAATAAGTCATCAAAACAATATGTTTAATGTGCACAAAAGCACAACAAGGTGAAGAGACTGCAGCGGGGGGTGCTGTGCTGTCTTTCTCTGTAAATTTATCTCATGCGCACAAATGAACCAAAACCTCAGAATTACTCATATTGGTTTCAATAATGTTTGGGAGTGTGAGGAACCTGGATATAAATATCTCTTGTGTCTACTTTGCTGTATTTGTTGGCATTTTAGAGCGTGGGAAATTTAAATTTGACACAGTTGGCTGGAAAGTCTTTTGACATAAAAAAAACACACACTTTCTCTCTCCCGTTATGATAGACCTGATGCCAGTGCAGCATCAGGAAAGCCACTGTATGCCGTGGTTTTGGTGAAACTTGTGGATGTGTTCATTACGTTCCCTGGCCATGTCCATGTAAATGCAATAAAAGTTCTATATGATCATCTCCACACACATTAATATACACATATATATGATCTACTTGCATGCCATTAAGTCGACTGCCAGCAGGCACATTTAAAGAATGAGGCTCTTAAAATGAGCCGATACATTTTCCCAACACTGATGCTGCGTTGAGAGTAGATTCATGAAAGTCAAAGCACAGACGAATGGATGAGAAAAAAAGAGGCTCTTCCTTGGAGTTTATTTGGCATTGTACCGTTAGAAAATCATGGTTTCAGTGATCGATGCTTCCCCCTTTTGAAGTAGGACGGGCACGCACAACTATCCTGATTACTGAAGTCTGGTTCAACTATCCTGATTACTGAAGTCTGGTTCAACTATCCTGATTACTGAAGTCTGGTTCATCTATTCTGAAGTCTGGTTCAACTATCCTGATTACTGAAGTCTGGTTCAACTATCCTGATTACTGAAGTATGGTTCAACTATCCTGATTACTGAAGTCTGGTTCAACTATCCTGATTACTGAAGTCTGGTTCAACTATCCTGATTACTGAAGTCTGGTTCAACTATCCTGATTACTGAAGTCTGGTTCAACTATCCTGATTACTGAAGTATGGTTCAACTATCCTGATTACTGAAGTCTGGTTCAACTATCCTGATTACTGAAGTCTGGTTCAACTATCCTGATTACTGAAGTATGGTTCAACTATCCTGATTACTGAAGTCTGGTTCAACTATCCTGAGTACTGAAGTCTGGTTCAACTATTCTGATTACTGCAGTCTGGTTCAACTATCCTGATTACTGAAGTCTGGTTCAACTATCCTGATTACTGAAGTCTGGTTCAACTATCCTGAGTACTGAAGTCTGGTTCAACTATTCTGATTACTGAAGTCTGGTTCAACTATTCTGATTACTGAAGTTTGTTTCAACTATCCTGATTACTGAAGTCTGGTTCAACTATCCTGATTACTGAAGTCTGGTTCAACTATCCTGATTACTGAAGTTTGTTTCAACTATCCTGATTACTGAAGTCTGGTTCAACTATCCTGATTACTGAAGTCTGGTTCAACTATCCTGATTACTGAAGTCTGGTTCAACTATCCTGAAGTCTGGTTCAACTATCCTGAGTACTGAAGTCTGGTTCAACTATCCTGATTACTGAAGTCTGGTTCAACTATCCTGAAGTCTGGTTCAACTATCCTGATTACTGAAGTCTGGTTCAACTATCCTGATTACTGAAGTCTGGTTC
Organism: Cyclopterus lumpus; assembly: GCF_009769545.1. NCBI lineage: Eukaryota > Metazoa > Chordata > Actinopteri > Perciformes > Cyclopteridae > Cyclopterus > Cyclopterus lumpus. Next base: position 21,336,056 of record NC_046989.1, read on the forward strand.
AACTATCCTGAAGTCTGGTTCAACTATCCTGAGTACTGAAGTCTGGTTCAACTATCCTGATTACTGAAGTCTGTTTCAACTATCCTGAGTACTAAAGTCTGGTTCAAATTAACGAGAAGGATTTGACCGCGGATCAGCCTTTGAGAAAATGGGATAGCCTGATGTCAATCATCGTGTTAATTTAAGATGGCTAATGGGACATTTGATCGACTTAGTTAAGCCACGTACGAGAAATAGGGCCCTGGTTCATCATAAATTTGTTGTTAGGGTTAAAACAAACAAAAAAAGAGCTTCAAGACAGTAAAAGGCAGGGTTGCAAAATTCCGGGAATATTCAAAGTTTGAAACTTTCCATGGGAATTAACGGGAATAAACGGGAATATACAGGAATTAACGGGAATAAACTGAAAATGTTGGGGTAATTTAACTGTATTTACCTTGTCATAAGCAGACATGCATGCAAACATTTATAATACAACTTTTAAAAATGGACATTTTTGACTTTTTTGACTATTTTGTGAGTAGAACTTTATTATATCAACAAAAACATGAACGTTGAATAAAAAAGGTGTATTCCCTATGATCACCCCCCCCCCCCCCCCCCCCCCACCAACCCACATTTCTTTTTTTAGTGTTTTTCCCTGAATCTAAATGCTGTCTTCCTGGACCTCATCAACGTCCTCCTCACTGCTGTTAGTTAGTCTACTGTATGCAAATAAACTTGGTATTAAAATGAACATGGCTTCAGTTTACAAAGTAATCAATATGCTATATGACAAACAGTGTTGGGAAAGTTCACTTTCTACATGAACTAGTTCAGTTCATAGTTCACACATTTTAAAATGAACTAGTTCAGTTCATAGTTCATAATTCAAAATGTTGAACTAAGTTCACAGCTCCAAAAAGTGAACTAGTTCAGTTATTTTTTTCAATATGTTGCGAGCTATAATTGAATCAGCGAATATTCGCAATGCTTTACTCACGTCAGTTTATTCGCCAGTCAAGTTGTGTTCATTTGTGTCTTTCGCAACCAGTTGCGAAAAGGGGGCGTGGCTTATCTCCGTGGCTTGTCTCGGTAAAAATAGTTATAATTTCCTCCATTCACCACGGTCGCAATAACCGCTAGTTCTGCTTTATACTTGTTGTGGACATCCCATAAACGTCGGAACATCTAACGCCCTGGTGTTTGGGTTCATAACATCACCCGTAGGCTCACACAGCTCGGGGAGTTTCACCGACTGCGCCTCGATAACTTAGGCTTCCAGTGCTACTAGAACAGCAGCAGCCAAACGGGCGGAGCATCTCAACGCTGATTGGCTGGCGTTGGAATTTGAAATATTTCAACTCTTGCGAAATTTCGCAGAGCGCGAAACGCGTCTATTGCAACGCACGCCGAATTTTGCAAGCGTTGACTTTGCATGGGATCCAGACGCGCGAAAAATTCGCAACGCGTTTGGTGTGAAGACCCCTTCACACTTGCCTGGCATAGGGCTGAAACAGCTGAGCTAGGCGTGCATAGTCTTGTTCTCGACTACATTCAAGTTCCCTGTTATATGCTTTTGCAAAAAAAAATTTTTTTTTAATTCCCGAGGAAACTTTCCGGAAATTTACCAGAAGCTTTCCGCCCCTTTGCAACCCTAGTAAAAGGTAAAGAGTTCTCTGTGAGTTTGGTAATGTGAATAACCCCAGACTCATTAGTACTAATAACCATGGTCTCCCTTCCACTCAGTGCCCCATGGCGTCTGATACCAATGCACCGCGCTTTCAACTAACTCCAATGTAAACCAACCTCCGTCATCGATAGACTGAGGTGGTGTAAAGGTCCAAATACCCCTCACAGGGAGGTGGCAGGATCAAACAAACACAGGACGTTCGTCCTTTCCGACCCTGTCAATTCCACAACTGTCGCTTGAAGGGAACCTAGAGCGCCATACCGACCAAGCGTCTGTATTTGACGAGTTGGGGGTGAGACTCTCACACTTGAGGGTTCGGCACTATATACATAGTTGCATGTTTTCTACGAAGTAACATAAATCAACTCAACTCGCTGTATTTTCAAAGCGCAATTTTACACCTCGGTTGTTGGAGAACGAGACGAGCCCTGCCCGGTTCCCTGTCAGTCCACATTAGACATGATGGGCTGAGATACACTTTGCATCTATGTAAACTAAAAATATGTTGGGCCTCGTCACTTACCTTTTAAAGGAAGTGTTGTTGATGAAACTAAATAATCACACAGAAGGCCATGAACATCTATGTAGTTGTTTTGGAGAGTATCGGGCATTAGATGCCACGTGGGGATGGGGTGGAGGAGTCATATAAGCATGATGTCATATTTATCTCCTTCACCCTTCTTTTTCTCCCTCATTATGGCTAAATTGGAGTATGCACTTTTACTTATTTACATGACAATGTAATGTGTTGTGGTAGTGAAATCAGGACTCAAGACGAGCTAATTAAAATCAATCAATTAACATTTAATTCAATTCAATTCAGTTTAGAATTGAAGGGCTTTACAATCTGTACACATATGACATCCCTGTCCCAGGACCTCACATCGGATCAGGAAAAACTCCCCAAAAATAACCTTTGACAGGGAAAAAAGGGAAGAAACCTTCAGGAGAGCTACAGAGGAGGATCCCTCTCCCCAGATGGACAGAAGCAATAGATGTCATGTGTACAGAATGAACGGCATTTACAAAGTTACATAAACACATTACATGAATATGACAATGTATGAATGGAACTCCAATCCATGAAACAGAAGGAGGTAGAGAGGAGGGGGGGCGGGGCGCATCAGCAGGGCCAACGCGGGAGGCCGGCTCACCAGGCATCAGACACCTCCAGGTCCAATGGACCCTATGAGACGTGAAGTCACAAAGACTCCGGGGAGGAAGCAGAGTTAATAAGGTGCAATGGAGAGATGTAAATCCATCCATAAGGAGAGAGAGAAGAGGAGATAGGTGCTCAGTGTATCCTAAAACATCCCCCAACAGCCTATAGCAGCATATCAAGGGGCTTGACCAGGGCAAACCTGATTCAGCCCTAACTATAAGCACTATTAAAGAGGAAAGTCTTAAGTCTATTCTTGAATGAGGTGACTGTGTCTGCCTCCCGGACTGAAAGTGGAAGCTGGTTTCATAAAAGAGGAGCTTGATAACTGAAGGCTCTGGCTCCCATCCTACTATTTAGGACTCTAGGAACCACAAGTAGCCCCGCATTTAGTGAGCGCAGCTCTCTAGTGGGGCAATATGGTACTACAAGCTCCTTAAGATATGATGGTGCATCACCAATCAAGGCTTTGTAGGTGAGGAGAAGAATTTTAAATGTGATTCTTGATTTTACAGGGAGCCAGTGCAGAGCAGCTAATACAGGAGTAATGTGATCTCTTTTCTTAGTTTTTGTGAGTACACGAGCTGCAGCATTCTGGATCAAGTGGAGGGATTTAAGAGACTTATTAGAGCAGCCTGATAATAAGGAGTTGCAGTAATCTAGTCTGGAAGTAACAAACGCGTGAACCAGCTTTTCTGCATCTTTTTGAGACAAGATGTGCCTGATTTTTGAAATGTTACGTAGATGAAAAAATGCAATCCTTGAGATTTGCTTAACGTGGGAGTTAAAGGACAAGTCTCGGTCAAAGATAACTAGAGATTCTTTACAGTGGTGTTGGATGCCAGGGCAATGCCATCTACAGAAACCACATCACCAGATAATTGATCTCTGAGGTGTTCAGGGCCCAGTAAAATAACTTGAGTTTTGTCTGAGTTTAACATCAGGAAGTTGCAGGTCATCCATGTTTTTATGTCTTTAAGACATTCTTGAATTTTAGCGAGCTGGTTGGTCTCCTCTGGTTTGATCGATAGATATAATTGAGTATCGTCTGCATAGCAATGAAAGTTTATGCAGTGTTTCCTGATAATATTGCCCAAAGGAAGCATATATAAGGTAAATCAAATTGGTCCAAGCACAGAACCTTGTGGAACTCCATGATTAACGTTGGTGGTCATTGAGGCTTCATCGTTTACAAATACAAATTGAGATCGATCTGATAAATAGGATTTAAACCAACTTAGTGCGGTACCTGAAATGCCAATCCACTGATCCAGTCTCTGTAATAGGATGTCATGATCAATGGTGTCGAACGCAGCACTAAGGTCTAATAATACCAGTATGGAGATGAGTCCTTTATCTGATGCAATTAGGAGGTCATTTGTAATTTTCACCAGTGCTGTCTCTGTGCTGTGGTGTTTTCTAAATCCTGACTGAAACTCCTCAAATAAACTATTCTAATGTAGAAAGTCAAACAACTGATTTGCGACTACTTTCTCAAGGATCTTAGAGAGGAGTTAGAGATTGGTCTGTAGTTAGCCAACACCTCTGGATTAAGAGTGGGCTTTTTCAGGAGAGGTTTAATTACAGCTACTTTGAAGTAATGTGGTACATGGCCTGTTAGCAAAGACACATTAACAATATCCAACAGAGAGGTGCCAATTAAAGGCAACACGTCTTTAAGCAGCCTCGTTGGGATGGGGTCTAAGAGACAGGTAGACGGTTTAGAAGTAGAAACCGTTGAAGACAATTGGTCTAGGTTAATGGGAGAAAAGCAATCCAAATATAAACCAGGGCATACAGCTGTTTCCAAGGCCACTCTTCTTGATGACAGATCGGCAGTAGTTGAGGGCAAGAGATCATCAATCTTGCCTCTAATAGTTAAAATCTTTTCATTGAAGAAGTTCATGAAGTCATTACTACTGAGGTCTATAGGAATACACGGCTCCACAGAGCTGTGACTCTCTATCAGCCTGGCTACAGTGCTAAAGAGAACCCTGGGGTTGTTCTTATTTTTCTCTATTACTGATGAGTAATAGGCTGCTCTGGCATTACGGAGAGCCTTTTTATATGTTTTAAGGCTGTCTCGCCAAACTAAGCGTGATTCTTCCAGATTGGTGGAACGCCATATACTTTCGAGCTTTCGTGAAGTTTGCTTTAGGTCGCGGGTCTGAGGGTTATACCAGGGAGAAAACCTCCTTTGCCTCACTGTCTTTTTCTTTAGTGGGGCTATCGAGTCTAGTGTCATTCTCAGTGAGCCTGTAGCACTATCGACAATATGATCAATCTGGGACGGACTAAAGTTAGCACAGGAGTCCTCCATCACATTGAGACGTGGTATTGAATCAAATGCAGAAGGAATCGCTTCTTTAAATGTAGCTACAGCACTGTCAGTTAGACATCTGGTGTAGAAACTTTTGACTAACGGTGTACACTCCGGGAGTATAAACTCAAAAGTTATGAGGTAATGGTCTGACAGAAGAGGGTTCTGTGGGAAGACCTCCAAATGCTCAATGTCAATGCCATATGCAAGAACAAGGTGGAGGGTGTGGCCAAAGCAGTGAGTGGGTTTCTGTACTCTGACAGAAGCCAATCGAGTCCAACAATGAGATAAATGCAGTACTAAGGCAATCATTATCAATATCCACATGAATATTAAAATCTCCTACAATAATAACCTTATCACTTTTAAGGACTAAACTTGATAAACACTCTGAAAATTCAGATATAAATCCTGGTGGCCGGTACAGTATAACAAATAGGATTGGCTGTAATTTTTTACAGGTTGGATGTGAAAGACTAAGAACAAGGCTTTCAAATGAGTTGTAGTTTACTTTAGGTTTAGGATTCATTAATAGGCTTGAGTCAAAGATGGCTGCTACTCCACCTCCTCAATTGTAACAGGAGTATTCTGTCCAACAGTTAAACATACGTGCACGGTCCCAATTCTAGCTAAATCTTCAAGGAAAAGGGCACTTAGCAGAATGCGCACTCGGCCTATATCGTCCTAAAGGGCATTTTTGATTGGTCGACTATAAGGTGGAGGCGGCTCTTGGTTTAGACTTTCTGAGAGCCTCATAAGGAGCACAGTATGGTCCCACCCTCTAGGCTCACGGATCATCTGGCCTCCAGGTGGCGTAGCAGATCAGTGTGTGTGTATGTTGTGCAATCTTATCATTGTCTCTCAGTTTTAGGGAGTAGGTCAGTAGGTGATCTTTATCTGCGAGCAGCCTCCTGCACTCTATCTGAACCCCTGAACTATGTGGAGGAGAGCTCTAGCTAAGGTATTTATGGTGAGCTTATCTATCTGGGTCCCTGAGAATTGTGTGGAGGAGAGTCTTCGTAGTATAATTTATACGCGTGCTTAATTAACTAAGTGGCGTTTTATGGCCTTCCTATGCGTCTGGTGTCTATCCTAGTTTCTAAGTATAACATTCTCAACAAAGTTTCAAGGCCTCCCTATGTGTCTTGTTTCCATCCTAGTTTTTAAGTATATCATTTCTCAACAAATGCATAGTCCCCTGTTTAGTGAGGATTAGATGGCATGAATATTTTGCCGCCTATGGGTGTTGACGGCCTGATGTGGATGGTCGAGCCTGGAGCTTTTACTTGACATGTTTCATTGACACAAGAATAGCCGTTGTACCTGCAGGTTTTCTTTGCCTTTTCAAAAAGGAAATCAGCTCGGGGAAATGAAACATTTTGACACTGTTCGTTATATTACGTCTCGAAATTGCTGGAGTTCTTTTCTTTTTTTCTTCCTGTTTAGCACTATCGGCTCACAGCAAGAGGGCCCGGGCTCAATCCCAGGCTGGCCTTCTGTGTGGAGTATGCCTGTCCTCCAATGTGAGCGTGAAGAGCTGTTTATATTCTGTGTGTCATGTGATGGTCTCCCGACCTTTACCCAATGTCAGCTGGGATCTACTCCAGACGTATTTAGTGATCTGATAAATTCCCGCAAGGGAATTGTGGCAGCGGGGTGTGGTTAGGCTCAGCTGTAGAGTGGGTGGAGCGGGGGTGTGGTTAGGCTCAGCTGCAGAGTGGATGGAGCGGAGGTGTGGTTAGGCTCAGCTCCAGAGTTAATGGAGCGGAGATGTGGTTAGGCTCAGCTCCAGAGTTGATGGAGCGGAGGTGTGGTTAGGCTCAGCTCCAGAGTGGATGGAGCGGAGGTGTGGTTAGGCTCAGCTCCAGAGTGGGTGGAGCGGGGGTGTGGTTAGGCTCAGCTGCAGAGTGTGTGGAAAGGGTGTGTGGTTAGGCTCAGCTACAGAGTGAGTGGAAAGGGTGTGTGGTTAGTCTCAGCTGTAGATTGGGTGGAGCGGGGGTGTGGTTCAGGGAATGGTGCCGGAACGAGGTCTAATCACCCTCAACTGGGGTTAATCTGGGTGTGTGTCTGTCCCCAAAAGGACCAGTAGGGACGGAGGAGCGAGGAGAAGGAGCGGGAGGCGAAAGGTCGGTCGCCATACAGCTGTCATATTGCGTTCTATGAGATTAAAAGGTTTTGTGAACCCGAACCACCAGTGTTGCTGCCTCTGTACGATCCGAGACTCACGGGGTAACAGAGGAAACCGTTGCAGGAATAAGAATGGCATGTACAATGTGTCTCGTTTTATAGATGCATGAATTACTGCTGTGTGAATGCAGACCAAAAGTCGCAGAAATCTGGATTCACTGCTCCCTCTAGAGTAATTGTGAAGGTTTTTTTATTGTGTTTCCATCCATTCCAGTTTAAAACAACATTTTAAATTTGCAGCACGTAAGAAACACTGGACATTTGACGGAAAAAAAGTTTTACACTTGGCTGAGGTGGATAAGTTAGTGTAGAAACTGACTTAGTGGATACATTACGACAAACCTGAAGCGTATAACTTACTGAGAAGACCAATGTGCTACATGTGGAGGGAAGCCTGACTTATATCAGGGGTTGTGACACAGCCAGAGGGAATGACTGCTTTTTTCACTGTAAATCCAGTTTCTCTTTTGGAAAAACCTCACATCGGATCAGGAAAAACTCCCCAAAAATAACCTTTCACAGGGAAAAAAGGGAAGAAACCTTCAGGAGAGCAACAGAGGAGGATTCCTCTCCTCGGATGGAAAGATGCAATAGATGTCATGTGTACAGAATGAACAGCATTACAAAGTTACATAAACACATTACATGAATATGACAATGTATGAATGGACCTCCAATCCATGAAACAGAAGGAGGTAGAGAGGAGGGGGGAGGGGTGGCGATCAGCAGGGCTATCATTGATCAGATTGGGGAGAGGGCCAGAGAAAACTACGGTGTCCGACATTGTCTTGGCATAAGTACACACCGATTCCACATTAATTTTAGTGACCTCCGACCGCCGCAGTCGGGAGTCATTACTGCCGGCGTGTATTATAATCTTACTGTAACTACGCTCATCTTTAGCCAGCAGTTTTAAACAAGATTCAATGTCGCCCGCTCTGGCCCCCGGGATGCATATGACTTTGGTCCCTGGCTTCCCTATCTTCACGTTTCTGACTATGGAGCTACCTATAACCAGAGTGGGTTTCTCAGCGGGTGCGTCGCTGAGTGGGGAAAACTGGTTTGAAACGTGAAGAGGTTGGCGGTGCTCAGTGGGCTTCTGTTTAGACTTAAAACCCCTTCGAACAGTCACCCAGCCATCCGGCTGCTCGGGGGCTGCCGGGGGACAGCTAACAGAGGCTAAAGCTAAAGCTAAAGGCTCCGCACCGGCTATGGGGGGTGGCGAGCTAACTAGCGTAACTGTCTGAGCTTTGATGGTGCGGAGCCGTGCATCTAACCCACTTAGAACTGCCTCCAACCAGCAAATGAACTACACTTGTTGCATGTACCGTTATCCTTAAGAGAGGCAGAGGAATAGCTAAACATGAGACACTCTGAGCAAGAGGGAGCGGGAGGGGGAGAAGAAAACATCGAGAGCTGCTAAGCTGGCAACCGGAAGTGATGCAATACGCTTACCGGAAGAGAGAGAGCGATACGTTCAGGAACCTCCAATCCATCTTCTTCATTGCATTTAGTCTTTGCTATTTAGTCTTTGCTATTTTGTTTCTTGTCCCTTTTTTGATATTAGATGAAGAGCTTACTGATCTGCCCAACTTGCATAGATTATAAATGTGGTCAGGGTAATATCATGCTCAGTTTGGTCCGGCCATCAGTCCTGAGACAAGGTCAGCCAAAATGATCTGTCAGCAATTTTTATTTAATAAAGTAAATGCTGGTAGAATTATTAATTATTTTATTTTACATCTCATTACATTGAGTCCCTACCTTGCCTTCCTCAATGCAAACACAACAATAAAGAATGTAAGTATGCAACAATCATAGTTGCATTTAATCGAGATGCTAATTTGACATGTACGGTTCCCTTTATGACACTGTCATCAGTAGTCAGCAGTAAATTAATACTTTGGAAAATCATTTTGTCTCAGACAGGTGTAGGTGTTTTCTATGAAATCTGCCACATTACATTGTGTGATTGATTTCATTTTTTCATTCAGCCCCAGTTATTTCTTCTACCATTTCCATTACTGCATTGGTAGTAGTTCTTTTTTCCTAAAATTCCTACTGATGTTCAGTATGAATTGGATCTCTTCATTGGTAAATAGGACGAGATCCAATTGTTTTCATATCATTTCCCTTACATTTCTGAAAATTGAGGAAGAAATTATATTGGTCTATAAGTTCCAATGTAATGCTTATCTCCAATTTCAAACCTTTTGCTGTTTTCATATTTTTCGGAAAGAACTGAGCTTACAGTGGTGGAAGATTGGTTGCCGTTCGGCCCTTTTCAGGATACTTTTGAGTCTGATATGGTTATAATTAGTACAGTAAACTGTATATGTCACTTTTCAGTGTTCGACTGCTTGACATTTTTAATACAAATGCAACTGGAATGGATGTTTAAAGGAATTAATAAAGCAGTGACAAATAAATGGTCATTAATTTGATAAATGAAATATTGCATCAGGAGAATGCACTATGATAGAAATGAGTTTTAAGACCCCGTGTGTCTGATATCTTCAATAGGGAGCTCTCATTAATATTAATGGTGGTTTTTCACTACTAGCCCAGAGCATTTCAAGCAGCACATAAATGAAATGAGCAGGAGCCCCAAAGCCGTTACATACCAGCTGTAAGGTTCTTCTTATTTCATTATCAAATTGATAGCTGTGATTGATGCCCGGCTGTGCTGCAATATTAATTCCTCTGTTGCTAAAACCAGAGAGCTTAGTGTGTTACGACTCTGTCTGGTCTGTGTATATTGAATATCGGCATTACAATGATGGAAATGCTGAAGTGCCTTATACCTGCATTCTCTCTACTGACTACCAGGGGGCGACTCCTCTGGTTGTATAGAAGTCTATGCTTCATGTGTTAAAGCTGCATTCTCTCTACTGACCACCAGGGGGCGACTCTTCTGGTTGTATAGAAGTCTATGCTTCATGTGTTAAAGCTGCATTCTCTCTCCTGACCACCAGGAGGCGACTCCTCTGGTTGTATAGAAGTCTATGCTTCATGTGTTAAAGCTGCATTCTCTCTCCTGACCACCAGGGGGCGACTCCTCTGGTTGTATAGAAGTCTATGCTTCATGTGTTAAAGCTGCATTCTCTCTCCTGAGCACCAGGGGGCGACTCCTCTGGTTGTATAGAAGTCTATGCTTCATGTGTTAAAGCTGCATTCTCTTTCCTGACCACCAGGGGGTGACTCTTCTGGTTGTATAGAAGTCTATGCTTCATGTGTTAAAGCTGCATTCTCTCTACTGACCACCAGGGGGCGACTCCTCTGGTTGTATAGAAGTCTATGCTTCATGTGTTAAAGCTGCAGTCTCTCTACTGACCAGGGCTGTACACATACGACATCCCTGACCTTTGACCTCACATCGGATCAGGAAAAACTCTGAAAAAAAGGGAAATAAAAACGTCACAGAGGAGGATCCCTCTCCCTAGATGGACAGATGAATAGATGTCATGTGTACAGATGAACAGAGTTACAGAGTTACATAAACACATTACATGAATATGACAATGTATGAATAATGAGTAGTAGGCATGGACCACGATCCAGACCTCCACAATCCATGAAACAGAAGGAGAAAGAGAGGAGGGGGGGGGGGGGTAACATTTCTCTAGTGTGTGGCACGGGTTCATAATGTCGAGATTATGCACGTACGCGTTCTCTCTCTCCTCCAAACCAACTGGCCATCTTTCATCTGCACTTGATGGGTTTTCTTTCATGTCTTTGATATCCCTGATTTCTGGTTTGGTCCGGTGTTCTCGCATTTCTCCTTTTATCTTTTCCAACATATCAATCTCTTTTGGAAGAAAGCGTGGACATGTCAGCGAGCCTTACAGCCTCCCTCTGTAACGTATGTGTATCAGCTGTCTGAAACCCCATAATAAGCTTGTACAGTACATATGAATGAGCAGATGTAGAATATGCCAAATATGGTGAACAATGAAATGCACCTGGAGGTAGCTACTGTGCACTGTAACGTTCTCTTTTTGTGTTACCGTGGCGTTTTCTTAAACCTGAGAATGTGCCTCGCATTATATACATTGTGGTCATAAAGGATATTCTTTGCCCTGACAATGCCTTTTTTGTTTTCATCCGTGCTGTTTTGCTCTCAGGCGGTTATTTGAGTTAAATGTGTCTTTTGATCCGTGGTAAGAGCCTGTTCTCGCCTTGTTCACGCTCTTCCAGGCATTATTTCTCCACGAAATTGCATCGGCTTGTGAAAAGACATTTTTTAATCATCGAATTATGTAATATCTAGACAAAATGTTGTACATTTTAATTCCATGATGGAAGATTTTGGGATTATCTGCCACATTTAAGGTTAACGACCCTGGACACAATATGTAGGAGTGCAGAGAGTTGAACTTTTTTCATAAAAATGTCATGCCACAGACATTATGTAATAACCAACTTAAATAGCATTGTGACTTTGTAACAACGTTATTTGTAAGCATTCTAGCATGAATTCATTTAAAATTACACAATTAGTTCAGTAGATTAGTACAAGCTTCACAAACTACGACAAAACTCAAGATGACGACATCTAATTTGGTTGGTTATTACATTATTATGACATCTGCATAAAAAACATTCCAGTGCAATATTTAATTATATATTACAAAATTGGGCCAAATTTATAAGCTGTTTATCATTAAGTGCAGCAGATTATTTTGAAAATACAGTGTTAGTAGGTAATGATGTGTAAATGTATCAATGTGTTTACATAGTTTATTGTTAGGGCGCTTTATATAACTCCTACAACTATCAAATATGCATATGGATACAAAGTTGAGTGCATGTAATTGGGAATCTAGTAAAAGTATGATGGAGTTATAGGAACAAATGTTCCTTCTTGCCTTGTCACCTTCAGATGTATGTAGAGACCACTGGTGTAAGCACACATGGTTAAACTCTCTCTCTCTTTTACAGGAGTCATGTCTGCAACAGGCAACGGCTACGTCATTTATATGACCATCAAACGCAAGACCAAGTTGAGGCCTCCTGAGCTCATGACTGTTAATCTAGCCGTCTTCGACTTTGGCATATCAGGTACTGGCTTCCGTGTGCAGTTACTGTGGTTCAAAAGAAGTGTACATGTGAGAGAGTGTGACAAAGACAAACGCTGTTTGACATAAACAATTAGAAATAGAAGTATCTCAGATTAGTTTGGTCCAGCCCAGTCACCAGTCACCTGTACTAATAACTTTAACAGGCCAGAATGTCCACTCAGGGTGGCTGAGGACACAGGACTTTCACCAAGCAGACCGATGTTCGTGTGAAATCCAAAGTCAATGTTGACTTCAAGCTTCTTACGTAACGTTATATAACAAGCGGGATGTCAAGTTTATCACGTCACGCTTAAGAGAGAGTGCTACTGAGATGATTTTTTCATTGTTATTTTACAACCTAACCAATCGTTTTACAATGTTAACTGTGCGGCATTGCGCATTTTTCTGAAGCGTGATACAACACTGATACGAAACGCATTTATGAAACGTATATATGTGATTCAGAAGTGTGGATTTTAAACGTCTCTCGTGGTTTGCAGGATCGTATAATGGGGACATTATTTTCTGCCGATTGGGTTTCTGGTCAACTAGCAGAGAGAAAACAACAAAAGTGCCAGATTTTTGTCATTCGTGTAATCGCAGTTCGAAATGCTGAAGTGATTTAAAACCTTCAAAAAACCTTCCTAGGATAATTGTGTTATCCTGCTAACCAACACAAACAACCACACCTGAAAACACGACCGCTGTTGATGCTGAGGACATTCGATATTTCAAATAAAATCAAGACAATTTAGTCCCGGTGTCTCCTGTCACCCCCAAACTCCCCGTAGCTGTTCTACATGTATGAATGTAAGTCGCTTTGGATAAAAGCGTCAGCTATGTAACATGTAATGTAAAAAACGTTAGTGCACACTTTTGACCTCAGAGGAACGCTTTGGCATTTACTCTCTTTTCTCTCTCTCTCTCTCTGTACGAACACATTATGAAACGAAGTCTCACACATTTTTTCTCTACGACAAGATGAACCGATTGTCCAATGAAGGTCACTGCCGTTGTCATGGGGAATACTGTGAATACTGTTGCATCTACTTCGACCAGAGTTGGACAAAATGGAAATGTGATGCACCGGATGAGATCACAAAAATACCCACTGACAATGGAACCTTGAAATCAAAGCACGGTCATGCTGGGGAGGAAGTATTGGCTTCCCCCCGCCCCCATTTTCTCAGAAAACAAATGTTGGAAAATGGTTTGATATGCTTGTTAACCAGCAGACCGTTTGTATAGAACCATTCATTCGTGAGCGTAGCCTCAGGGGCTTCACATAGGAAACCATAGTTTTCTCTTAGCAGATGAGCAGCACAACGCAAGGTGCAACCTGCTTTTAGATCCACGTTATGTTCTTCTGTCAATGTCTACAAACCACCAGTGCATTCGATGCTCTCTGACCTAGTGCTGTACACCTGGTATGGAGTCTGGCGTTGGCGTGCATCAGTGTGGGATGTTGACCAGGCTGTGAGCCACTCTAAGCCAACAAAGACCATTTGTGTTGGGGAAGCGCAGTCCTGTTATCAGCCCATGTGTTGGCCACGCGCTGCCGTCCTTGGCTCCGAATAAGTGTTTTTAAACAAACCCTTGTGACGGCACGTTGAGAATAACTGAACAGTTGCATTCCGAAAATGGGTCACCCCACCAGTTGTGTGCTGGCATTAATGGTCGGAACATCTTGTCACTACGATGACCTGAGTCAGCCAGGACATTCATCTCGGGGCGGCTGTGGCTCATGGGCAGAGTGGTTGTCCCTGCAACGGCAATGTAGCCGGTTTGATCCCTGGTCTCCCCGTATTTGCCTGTCCAAGTGTCCTTGAGCAAGACAGCAGCTTCACAGCAGCTCCTAGAATGCTAAGGATGGGTTAAATGCAGAGACAAAATGTCATGTATATGTTCTAACAGTTTTTTGGATGACTTGAGTGGAAGGGCAAGGGCCCCATCAAATCTTACCCCCCGTGATTTCAATCAGTTCTATTCTTTCAAAGAAACGGCTCGAGAAATATGAATTGGAAACGAGCAACTTTTTTGTCCTTTGACTAATCAATCTGTATTGATCAAATGTGATTTAAAAGCCATCACCGTCCCATTCATTCAACACACTGCTGGTGTGCGCGGTCCACCGTCATCGCCGCCTCGTTCGGCCCCAACATGAACTTTGTAATACCGCCTTTATCCTGATGAACACACACACACACACACACACACACACACACACACACACACACGGTCGAGGGAGACACAACACCCTATGTCCTCCCTCCAACACACTTTATCCTGGCCATGGTTACGTACAGGCTACCAGAAACCAACAGATCATTGTGTTTGCTGAGAAAAAGTAGACGACACACGGCAAGTTAAATATTCCATGATCATTTATTATACAAAAATTGGAAAACAATGGAATGTATATATCCAACAATGCTCCAAGTGCCCATAAGTGTTACTAATATTGGAAAAAGATTTAGGCTTCAGTGCGAAACGTATTGAACTATTTACATTTTTACAACCCCGACTTCCAGCGTCTGTGTTCAGCAGCCTGCAGCTCAGTTTCTGTCTTGTGACCTTTGGTCTCAGGCGGGTTGCGCCGAGGATCTCAGAATATCCTTTTTTTCACAGGAACTGATTGGTGCAAAAGGTTTATTTAAGGCAGGAAGGAACAAATATCCATTTGTATGAGATATCACACTTTTGGTTACTTTTCCTGACAGAAAGCGTCACACGTGTTCAAAAGCCCACGGAAGATTGAAAATCAAATGGAAATGTTGCTTCTGGCTGTCACAATCTTAGTTTTGGTTAATTTTGTTTCCTCTTTTATTTTGAAGTGTTCTACATCTTGTGTCCCGCGTCCACTTCACTTCCTGCTTTTCTATGTTTTCCCTCCATTCTCTGATTGATCCACCTGTGTCTAATCACCTGCACCTCCCCAGTGTGTTAAACCCTGTGTTCCCCTGTCTCGTGGTGGTTTGTCTGCTATGTTCTTGTTCATATCCCTTGTATATGTTGTGTCGTTTTGCCTGTTGGATTTTGAGTTACACATTTTTGGACTTTAAGTTAGTTTTGGTTTGGACATTCCATTATTAATATCACCGTGAATCATCCCTCTGCATTTGGGTCCATTCCCAGGTGTCTTTTTGCCTGACCGTGACACCACTGGCTATAATGAACAGTGTAAAAAAACCTCCGTAATCCAATTATCTCCAAACTCAAAATAACATCATGGCTGTTAACTCTGAACACATCACAATCGATTTCTGGGGCAGCCTCCCAAAACACATGTCGGTCTATACCTCATTTTCATTCTTATTTTCATTTTGATTCCTGAAGATATGTTCCCTAATATTACAAATGGAGTGAACATTGGTAGAATCATATTTAAAATGGAATATCCCTTTTTAATTCTGTAATACCGTAATACAATACCATCGCCCCACCAAAAAAAATGTAATAACCACCTGAGCCTGTCTGTGGCAAAAACAAGCCCTTTGAGTGGACATACATTAACATTGAGGAGTTGCCCTGAGAGATTACATTGCTACCAGTTCACAGGCTGCTGTCTGCAGCAATAATGTATCAAATTAAATATTTTAGGATTTAAAACCACACGTTATACAACTAAAATCATGTAATTAATCTTTTTCACCTGGCATCACACTTCAGGTCATCCTCAGTTCCATAATTCTCCATAATCCTCTTCTGACCTGCTCTCTCTTTCAGCCTTTTTGTGGGGCTTACAAGGACATGTGGGGCTCTTCCTGATCTTCTTGAAAATTACAACATACTACATTTAATACATTTAAAACAATTATATCTCAAATTCATCTTGCAGCCCTTACGCTGATAATATTAAATATAAGTTATAGTGATAGTTGAAGCTGACAATAACCTTATCCCGTCCGAAAGTGCACAGAACAAATCCGGAACAGACAGTCTCCGGATCAAGAGCCAAATACATTCCTCTATAAAACTTGTTTTTTTTATTTTTTATATATATTGGGACCTAACAATGCATTCATTCAACTGATTGATTTAGTCAGTCGTCTCACACTTTGTCCTCTGGGAACCATAAATATTCATACTAAATGTCATGGTGATCTGGCCAGGAGATGTCACACCGTGTTGTGGTGACTGCACTTAAAGCAAACCAGGTCAATATTCTCAGTGGACCAACACGTATGTCAATTATGATTTCAAATTCCCATAAGGATAAATCTGGTTTGGTGACAAGTGACATTTCCCCCGTTTGCCACCAGCAAGCCATATACAGAGCCAAATTCATCCCTTTTTCAATAATGTTTGCAAATAGGAGGAGTCATTGTCAGACGACAGCCGGAGGGTTCCCAGATTACTTTTTGGCCAATGTGTTCCGCCTCTTCGGCTCTCCACATGGACGGCTTACCTGCTCCAACGTGATTGGTTAAAACTAATCGGGACTACTCTTCCCCCCCCCCCCCAATAATAAACCAAGCATTGGAAGCAAATCAACAAATTCAAAAAATGGAAAAGAAGACTCCGAAAAAAAAATGAAGCAATCCCTTAATATAGTATGAAGGAAGCTTACCCATGTTCGTCACTCCCCAAACAAACTGTGCATGCTTGCTTGGAGGGAGGGGGTCGGATGCCAAATTTCAACTCTGTACATAAACCGGAT
Organism: Cyclopterus lumpus; assembly: GCF_009769545.1. Lineage (NCBI taxonomy): Eukaryota > Metazoa > Chordata > Actinopteri > Perciformes > Cyclopteridae > Cyclopterus > Cyclopterus lumpus. The sequence continues at coordinate 21,353,114 of NC_046989.1, forward strand.
TTAGGCAGTGCTCCTTTCCACATGAGCTGGAAGACAAATAGCGACGATGATCGCTGTTACAATCGCCTGAGAGTTATTGTCATGACTCCGAATCCGTGATTACCAATTGGCCTCCAAACATGTGAGCGACCGTGTGTACATGCCCCGCTGGGTATTCCAGGATTCCAAGAAAACGTTGGGCTCATCAAATCATTGGCTTATGATTAAGCAAACTTGGCTTGAGAGGTTTTTAATGTCCTGCTTTTTATCCTTTGAATACACTGGGAAACGGAGAAAGGGCTTTTGTCATCTGCACTCTAACACACTGACCGCGATAGCCTCTATCATTTCTTTTGTAGTATCAAGGCAAGGCGACCACATTTGACTTTAATGTCATGGTTGGTCATTGAGGTTGGCAGATTCAGGAATATCCAGAAGTAAAACAGAGTGGTGCGAGTTGATTATTTGGGAGTGGGAAGGGAGTCCCAACCAAAAACTCTTCTTCTCCAGGGGAAGGGAAAAAGGCTCTCACCAGGTAATCCACACAAAAAGTCAGCAAAGACACGAGGGAAAGTTAAGCTACGACACGCGGCGGAAAGTCCACAGACATCATGGCACAAACTCGCAATGTCAGTAGACAGTCCTGATCTTTATCCCCCGAATACAACGAGCTGACGAGCTGCAGCCGTGGGACGAGCTGAGTGGCTTCAGGTGTGAGTTGGAGCTCACCTGGCTTGGCCCCGCCTCCAAGCCCGTAGCTCCCTGGCAGCGCTCTGAGGTACCGGGTGTCACCGTGTGACCGGGCTGAGGAGGGAGTCCGGCTGGCTGAGTCCTGACAATAAGATTGAGAAAATAGGCAAAGTGGATTGTTTGACACAATTTTGCATGGCTTGAATTTATTTTTGTAGACCTGTAAGGGCGGGCTGCACGGTGGTGTAGTGGCTAGCACTGTCGCCTCACAGCAAGAGGGCCGCGGGTTCAATTCCCGGTCGGAGCGGTCCTTCTGTGTGGAGTTTGCATGTTCTCCCCGTGGCAGCGTGGGTTCTCTCCGGGCTCTCCGGCTTCCTCCCACAGTCCAAAGACATGCTGCAGGTTAATTGATCTCTAAATGTCCCATAGGTGTGAATGTGAGAGTGAATGGTTGTATGTCCCTACATGTGCCCTCGATGGACTGGCGGCCTGTCCAGGGTGTCCCCTGCCTTCGCCCTATGTCAGCTGGGATAGGCTCCAGCACCCCGCAACCCTAATGAGGATAAGCGGTATTGAAAATGGATGGATGGATGGATGGACCTGTAAGGGCTAGGCATAGTTACTATGCAAGACTTTATTACAAATCTCATTCATTCTAAAGTAACAGTCTTGATCTGTATTGGAGAATAAGTTATGGTGAGTGGTAGGGAATAATCATTTAATCTTATCATCTAATCCTGATCTGTTCACTCTTTTTTTACCCCTTCTCTGTCTTCCCCTTCCACTCTTTCTCCAACCCCACCTCAACCTCCACCAACTTCCATCCTCTTTTCCAACCTTCCCCTTCCTATTTCACTCATGTCATTCTGTTATCTCCCTTCTTTTATTCCCACCCCCTTCTGTCCATTCAGTGACAGGAAAGCCCTTTTTCGTTGTATCTAGTTTCGCCCACCGCTGGTTGTTCGGTTGGGAAGGTTGCCGTTTCTACGGCTGGGCGGGCTTCTTCTTCGGTTGCGGGAGCCTCATCACTATGACCGTGGTCAGTCTGGACCGGTACCTGAAGATCTGCCATCACAGATACGGTACGTCGGGATCTCTTATAAACAAGTAAATTGTAATTCCTTTATTTCCTTTCTCATAGCTTTAACCACAAACTATTAGGGCTTCAAAGCCGTCTGTTTCTTTAAATTCAACATTTAGGACAATCATAGTAAGCTCGCAGGGAATTTTAGATTTTATTTTTATTTCTCTCCAATCAAAAAGCTTATGTAGGGAACACTGTCATTGTTTAAAATCCATTAATCCATTATTAGTCTGCTGAAATAGTTTATAGTACAGGGACGCAACATTCTCATGCAGCTGCACTCAAGAAAGCAATAGAAAGCAGGCATACACAACTCAAACCACTCCAGGGTCAATTTACCTTGTTCTTAAATTAATACTAATTGAAGCTGACCAATTCAGTTTTTAACATCTCTCCATCGCCTTTCTCTTCACTCTCAGGCACATGGCTGAAACGCCACCATGCCTTCCTGTGCCTGGCCTTTGTGTGGGTGTATGCCGCTTTCTGGGCCACCATGCCCCTGGTCGGCTGGGGAAACTACGCCCCGGAGCCCTTCGGGACCTCCTGTACGTTGGACTGGTGGCTGGCACAGGCGTCCGTGTCCGGCCAGAGCTTTGTCATAGCCATCCTGTTTTTCTGCCTCGTCTTCCCCGCGGGCATCATCGTCTTCTCCTATGTCATGATTATCTTCAAGGTCAAGTCGTCCGCAAAGGAGATCTCGCACTTTGACGCCCGCATCAAAAACAGCCACATCCTCGAGATAAAACTCACAAGGGTGGGTAAGAGGTTGGAGGGAAGGTGCTGGGGGAAAAAACGAGCTGGACAAAGGGAACAGAAGACATTTCAGTATACTCATAGAGAACAAATAAGTGATCAGAATGTTGCTCTGTGTCCCCTACCAGGTGGCAATGCTGATCTGTGCAGGCTTCTTGATAGCTTGGATCCCTTATGCAGTGGTGTCGGTGGTGTCAGCGTTTGGTGAGCCCGACTCCGTGCCCATCACCGTGTCTGTCATTCCCACGTTGCTGGCCAAGTCCTCGGCCATGTACAACCCCATCATCTACCAGGTGCTGAACCTGAAAAATTCCTGCACGAAATCCACCTGTTTTAAGGGCCTGAAGAAACGCAAGCATTTGAGAAAGTCCAGGTAAACAGAGTGTTAATGTTCCAGTTTTTATTCCTATTGCACTGTTGAGAATCACCTCCACTATCTGCCTCTACCAGCTCACTGCCACATATTCATCCAAGGGTGCATCGCAGCCATTAAAATGTGAATTCTGAATGTTTTTCTGGTATGAACACTCATGCTGCTGCAGCTCTTTCCATCACCCTAACCTCCTCCATGTATACTTGGTGTGGTTTGAACTACAATCTAATGTGCAATGATGTGTTAATTAAGGGGGATCAGTTACTGCTGCAGAATCCTTTAAGAGCTTCGTAGACGTCAAAATTAAGCTTTCAGAAATATTCTGTCTGCTGGTTTTGAATGCAGCACTTTACTAGTATTCTTTAAATTATTGGTGCTTTTGCTTGAGCAGAGGATCGGCGTACTTCTTTCACCGCTGCTGGACTATAAGAAGCCATTTTACCTTTCATGCTAATAGGTAGGAACTACTATTTTATGACTGTAATATTGGCAACTCAAGAGAGTACTCAGCATGTAAACACACACATACACACACACACACACACACACACACACACACGTGTGAAGGATTACCAGAGAACATCCAACCTTAATTGTTAAGCATTACATCTGACAGTAATTAACTTAAATAACTAATGTTCTTTGTTTTGACACTGGAGAATTGTTAAAATTTATCAAACATCTTTCAAAAAAATACTACATTAAGATACCAATACCTTGAGGAACACTTTAGAAAGATACATGCTGTGATTTTGTTGTTTGGCGATTTCTTCAAGAATAATTTGATGGCGAGCGCTTCTGTTGTCAATATACTAAGTCAAAAATACTCTGGAGGCCACAGGTCTCTAGATTGAGGTTAAGTTTCATGAGGCGGTGATTATCCTCAAGGTCACAACAGTTCACTGTATATAGTGAGTTCAAAACAATTAAATGACTATTATGGGAAATAACCACAGATGAATACAATGGGCTAATTGGATCCACCAGTCTCAGCTTTCCAATCCAAACCCAAGAATGTTTCGGGACCCGTGTATGCAGAAACCATTTTTAGAATATGCGAATTTATACTGCATGTAAAGAACTGCATTGTTATCATAAAGTGGGCAGGTCTGTAATGGTACTCATCGGGGACATCCCAAGTCTCTTTTTTTGTTATTTCCTCGCTCTTCGCTTGAACCGGATGTCTTTCTGCGCCGCCATATTGACGTCCGTCCCAACGCTCTTATTTCTGCTCCGAGGAGCGAGGAGGCATCTCTAAGGAGCCACGAGAGCGGGCTTCCAGGAAGTGTTTTAGCGGCCGACACGCCCGTATTGTTCATCAGTTATTTGATTGGACGCTGCAGCTGATTGTACGGATCTGATTGTTGTCAACATCACTAAAGTCTCAGACAGATCACAGATTAAACTAAAGTTATATATTTGATTTGTTTTCTGATTCCCCATCTCGTTAAAATATATGTTTACTGTCTGAAAAACAAAAGAATCACAAACGACTTTCGTCGTTTATGAGAGAGATTTGTCGTAAAGTCATTTCAGTTTCCCCGAAACATTGATCCTAATAAATTAATTCCAGTGTTCAAGACAAATCATAATCTGGGTCATTCAATAATTACGTCACAATCAGAATTTCAAGACATACAGATGCAAATAATTAATAAATAAGACAAACAACAAATTGTTCCTGTGCACAGAACACAGTATAAATACCACACATTGTGTATGAATACTACACACTGTGTACAAATACTCACTGCAGTTTGGGTAACAGGCTACAGAGAGAAAACATCTCCACTCTGACAGTGATGATAATTGTGTCTTTATTAGTATAAGTAGTAGTTTAACACCATTAAATCAACTGAAAACATTATACGATAATACGGGGGTGCAATCAAGAGACTTGGGATGTACCCATAGAACCCATTTTTGGATTCACATATCTCAAGGTGAGAGGTTTATGGACCCCTCAGAAAATCACCTTATCAGTTTTCCCTGACCAAAACTGGTCTTTGCCAAAGTTTGGAAAGTTATTCTGAGGCAGCTGCAGCCTACAAAAGACAGGACTGTCGGCTTTTTGTGTAAAAAGAGTTTGTCACTGACGTTCTGGTGTCCTCTTGTTTCCATGTCCCAGCAGGTTCTGCACCATTTCTGGCTCGTTAAAGGACAACACACCACCCAAAGATGCTCACATCGAGACACTTTAGACTGCATGACCCTCTCCCCCTTGTCCCCTCCCCCTCTTGTGCCCTACCTACACTCGCCCAATCACATGCTGCCTGTCACCTGCTATATCAACAACAGCTCACCTGTGTTTCCTGCCTCTCGCTGTTTGTTTTCCCCCCCACGCTGGATCCTCCTTGTGACATGGCCCCCACACCCCCCCACGCCTTTCCTCGGAACACACAATCCTCCCCACAAGGTTGTGCTTAGTCTGTGGAGTTGTGGTCTCTTTTCACCTACAAGTGGCGTGTTGTGTGAGCTTCTTGACTTTTTTCTCTGTATTACAGACAACAATGTCTGAGAAAAAACCAACAACCCTGATGGTACTGACTTACTACAGCGTTGTTCTAATAATACGACTCTACTGAGGTCGGAAAAGGCTTCCAACCAGTCGAATCACAGCTATAACTTTTCGTCAATCCAAATCTTACAAGTGTGAAATTGCTACAAAAATGTTTCAACAACGTATCTAAAACCAAACTGCAGCAAGAAATCAACCTGACGTGAGCCATGTCAAAACAGGTTTGGGTGTAACCGCTCCAAGTTGTGTTTTTACTGTTTGTACAGTCTGTTGTCTTTTGTACTTCTTCACCTGTGTCTTGTAAACAGTTAATACTGTATATTAGTTAAGCTCTCATCAGCAGTTGAACTGCACACAAGGAGAAGTTGTGTGGCAGTAATCAGTGGACCCGAGACCTAGACAGGGCACTCTTCATGCAAAACCGTTCATGATGATACCAGTTTGTTTCTTTGAATGAATGGAATGTCAAACTGTGGTTGATTGAGGGACCATTTTCTTTTATCTATTTACCATTGCTTTGTAGAGCATTTTTTTTCCATGAAATTGTTTGACATGTTTAAAACTATGTGTAGTGGCCATTTGTCCAATAAATCAAAAACAAACATAAATCAAATTGCCACTGACACACCGTGGGTTTGTGGTTTACGCAGCCAAAAGAATGCATTGGCCATTCAGGATTCTGTTTTTCTGATAATTTATTGAACTAAACAAAACAAGCAAACAAACAAAATAACAAAGGAACTCCTAACGCTGCCTCTCTTGCGCTGGTAAAAAACCATAGGCCTACCCAGGTGCATGCTGGTCCTGTACCTGCCTACTCCTACATATAACCACAGGTGCCCACAGTGTTACCCAATTAACGAACAAATGAACAACCAAAAGACTAAATATATCTAGACAACAATAAAGAATTAAACTAAACTAAAAACTATCACAAGAAAAAAGCTATTCTAATATATCAAAACATCTAACCTAAATAAGCAAACAACCTGAATGATTAAACAATGCTACTTGTCAATAAAACAACTAAATACTAATATCAATTAAATAGCTCCAACATTCCGGCCCCTAATTGTGCATACAATCACAATTACATACTATTCTCAAACGGAGCTATTCCTGCAACATACAATTCAATGGCAAACTAGGAAATTAGGAATATTCTGTGCCATGCATTTAACCTTAAGTGAATCTTCTTGATGAACCTACAAAAAGAAAAATAAGAGAGAAAATAGAGGTAGAGAATGATAGAGGTAGAGAAAGCATTAGTCCATGATGCTAAACTGCTGCTTCCAATAGCACAGAGCTTTGTCACCGGCCTCTCCAGAATGCTGGTTCTTGTTTGAAGCCGCACAGAGCGCACCAGACCCTTTGCATCTGGTCTTACATCCAACACTTTTCCCATCATCCAAGATCCTCTTGGAGCTGTGGAGTCCACAACAAGAACTATGTCTCCAGTAGTGAGGCTTCTTCTTGGCCTTGTCCATTTTTGTCTCTCTTGCATCATCGGTAGGTACTCAGAGATCCATCTCTTCCAAAACAGTTCAGCCATGTACTGTATTTGCTTCCATCTTTTCCTGATGTATAGATCATCTTTATCAAACAGTCCTGGTGGCATGATTGGTTTGCCCTTTAAAATTAGAATATGGTTTGGTGTGAGAGCTTCAAGTTTCATCTGGGTCGTCTGACACTCTTGTAATGGGTCTATCATTTAGTATTGCCTCAACCTCACAGAAAATGGTCTGGAGCCCTTCGTCGTCCAGTTTGCTGTTGAAGAATTGTGGTGAGGACACTTTTCACTGAACGAATCAGGCGCTCCCAGATGCCGCCTTGATGGGAAGCTGCTGGAGTGTTAAAGTTCCATTGTATGCCCTCCTGGACCAAAGACCTCTGAATTTTGCTATGATTCACAACAGCCAGACTTTCCTTCAGCTCTCGGTTGGCTCCAACAAAGTTTGTGCCGTTATCAGTCCTGATGGAGGCGACTGGACCTCGTCTGCAGATGAATCTCCGTACTGCATTTAAACAGGAGTCTGTATCCAATGTTTAAGCCACTTCCAAGTGGACAGCATGACTGGTAAGACAGGTGAAAAGTACTCCAGGACTGATAACGGCACAAACTTTGTTGGAGCATTAAATAGCTCCAACACTGCTTATTCGCTTTCTTGCCTGGAGTTACAGTATATGAGAAGATTGATACCACTCTTGTTTGTCTTCATGTTAAGTATGGTGCTAGAAAGAGGGGACAATTAGCTTATCTTAGCATAAAGACTATAAATTAGCAAGCGTGTGTCAAAAGCTTACACATATTATATTATAATATAACAATATAAAAAAGTGTAAAACTCACAAATCAACATGTATCTTGATTTGTGTTTATACGTTCACAAAAGAAACAGAAAGTCTTACGGGGTGTAACTAGTAGCTAACCATTTTCCCCTGCTACTAGTTTTTATGCAACTAAGCTAACACTACCGCTGGCAAGCTAATCTGCTAGTTTGCCTACTACAAGCTGGCCATTGTTGCTGTGCAAGCTATTATAACGTTGTTTCAATCCATTGTTCAATGAAATCAGTGTGTATGATGCGCGTCAAAACTTGCCGACCTTCGGCTGGGTCTTGAAGCTTGACAATTCTCCAGAAAAGGCGGGTTCATCTTTTTCTACCCACTTGAGTTTAAGTGTTGAGTCTCTCTGTCTGCTGACAGATTTTGTTACCGTGATAGGGCTGCAACTGTGAAGGATAACGTCCTGAAACTGTACAGATGTGTAGTTGAGCTCTACATCAAGGTTGACTCCAAAGATGGGCATTGTCCTTGTAAAGGGGGTCGTTTGGGTGGGGGAGGGGCCCATTGGCCCACTTTACGCCCCTGGCTTGATATGGCGCCGCGGATGATGCCCAGTTAGGATTTTGCATTTGAATGATTATGATTATAATTATATATATATATATATATATATATATATATATATATATATATATATATATATATATATATAATCATCCCTAGGCTCACACAGCTCGGGGAATTTCCCCGACTACGTCTGGATAACTTCCGCTTCCAGCGCTACCAGATCAGCAGCAGCCAGTTAGATTCACCAACACGACGTCAGTGATGACGGGCGGAGCATCTCAACGCTGATTGGCTTTCGCAACTCGCCGTCAATTCAGTTTATTTTGTATAGCCCAATATCACAAATTATCCTCAGAGGGCTTTACAATCTGTACACATACGACATCCCTGACCTTTGACCTCACATTGGATCAGGAAAAACTCCCCAAAAATAACCTTTGACAGGGAAAAAAGGGAAGAAACCTTCAGGAGAGCAACAGAGGAGGATCCCTCTCCCCGGATGGACAGAAGAATAGATGTCATGTGGACAGAATGAACAGCATTTACAAAGTTACATAAACACATTACATGAATATGACAATGTATTGCAACCATTCGCGTCCATATGCTTTTGGTGTGAACGCAGCATTAGGCTAAATTCTTCCATTGTTTCAAGTGTACATCACTAAACATAACCATAATCCATGAATGGACTGATAATAAATAGAATAAACTGCTTCACTTTATTCAAATGTGTCGGTGCCCTGGAGCTCCATTGTTGTCCAAAGAATATTCACCAGGCAGCCACACTGTAGCTGTGGTGTTCCTACATTAGTACAAACAGTTTATTTGGAGTCAGTCCTGCTGCATGAAATACTACTAAATTGTGTATTCATCCACAGCTGAAAATAGTGCCTAGAAATGCCCCGCTGGTCCTCCTGATTGGTTTTCTAAAACCTACCCAGCTGTTTCAGAAAGATACCCTTTTGGGTATTATTGTTTTTCATGTGACAGTGAAACAATTCACTGACCATAATCTGTGGAAAGCACAGTTTCCTGGAGGGGATGCCAAATGAAATGATGGAGACGGGGTCGGTTTGGGAAAGCAAATCACAGGCACATATTTTGGGAGTGCTACAAATATTTTTTAGAGTCTAGGCTGCATGTCTTTGTGGGAGGAAGCCGGAGAACCTTGGAATTGCACACAGGAGCGCCCGGGATCGAGAATGGAACCCGGGTCCCTCTTGCTGTCCAGAAGTATGTTTTGTCATTTAAATCTAAAATAACGACAAAATACAAAACCTAATTGGTATCTAAGAAAGAAACGACAACAGTAAGACATAGAGGAACACGCACAATTTAGAAAGAAATCCGCTGAAATGTTTCCAGCAAAAAGAACCTCCGTAAGCCACTTCTTAATTATTTCATTAAATTACACTGCTTTCTTTTTGAATTGTTTCATTAAACTACACTGCTTTCTTTTTAAATTTTTATTAAATTACACTGCTCTCTAATTGAATAGTTTCATTAAATTACACTGCTTTCTTTTTTAATTTTTATTAAATTACACTGCTTATCTCTCACATCAGCTCCCATGAGTCAAAACCCTGTGAATCAATTATCTCCACTTTATTACTGAAAGAGTGATGACTTTAATTATTCAGCTTGAAGAGTTTACCAACTGACCTACTTTTCATTGTGAAATTAAATGTATCTACGCACGTGCACCAATTGAAAACCTATTCTGTAAATATGCAAGTACTTATGAACCAATAGTATTGGGGATAAAAAATAAAGTGTATTTAAAAACATTTCAGTCTTTTCTTAGTTATTTTTTCTGGCAGCTTGAAATATCCTTACATTCACAAATGAACCGCAGAAGGATTCAATGCACAAGAGAAATGCCTTCTGTTTTTATTTAGTTATTTTTAAGTTAAGGATTTTAAATGTTGTTACATTATGTGGACACCTCTGCCCACGTGTGTGTTTTATGGTTTGGAGCTTGGCCCCTTAGTTTAATTAAGGAAAGTCTTAAGTTGCATCGCTCTATCTCTTCCGGTAAGCGTATTGCATCACTTCCGGTTGCCAGCTTAGCAGCTCTCGATGTTTTCTTCTCCCCCTCCCGCTCCCTCTTGCTCAGAGTGTCTCATGTTTAGCTATTCCTCTGCCTCCCTTAATGATAACGGTACATGCAACAAGTGTAGTTCATTTGCTGGTTGGAGGCAGTTCTACGTGGGTGAGATGCACGGCTCCGCACCATCGAAGCTCAGACAGTTACGCTAGTTAGCCCCCCTCCCATAGCCGGTGCGGAGCCGCTAGCGTTAGCTTCTGTTAGCTGTCCCCCGGCAGCCCCCGAGCAGCCGGATGGCTGGGTGACTGTTCGAAGGGGTTTTAAGTCTAAACAGAAGCCCACTGAGCACCACCAACCTCTTCACGTTTCGAACCAGTTTTCCCCACTCAGCGACGCACCCGCTGAGAAACCCACTCTGGTTATAGGTAGCTCCATAGTCAGAAACGTGAAGATAGGGAAGCCAGGGACCAAAGTCATATGCATCCCGGGGGCCAGAGCGGGCGACATTGAATCTTGTTTAAAACTGCTGGCTAAAGATGAGCGTAGTTACAGTAAGATTATAATACACGCCGGCGGTAATGACTCCCGACTGCGGCGGTCGGAGGTCACTATAATTAATGTGGAATCGGTGTGTACTTATGCCAAGACAATGTCGGACACCGTAGTTTTCTCTGGCCCTCTCCCCAATCTGATCAATGATGACATGTATAGCCGCATGTCGTCATTCAACCGCTGGTTGTCCAGGTGGTGCCCAGCAAACAATGTGGGCTACATAGATAACTGGCAGACTTTCTGGGGAAAGCCTGATCTGATGAGTCGAGACGGCATTCATCCCACTTGGGATGGAGCGCGTCTCATTTCTGTGAACATAGCCAAGTTGATTAGCGGACTTAATCCATGACCCAGAGTTCAGATCAGGAAGCAGAAGCAGAGTTGTAGTCTTCCACCCTTCTCTGCACTTCCATCCGAGCAGTTACCCACCCTTAACCTTAACTCTATAGAGACTGTGTCTGTCCCACGGCCACTTAAATTAATTAAATCAAAAGTAACCAGAAGAGGAGTCATACAAAATAACCTCATACAGGATAACATCACTACTGCAACAGTGCAACAAAACAAGAGAATTAAATGTGGACTCCTAAATATTAGATCTGTCATCTAAAGCTGTATTAGTAAATTATTTAATATCAGACAATCACATTGATTTACTGTGTCTTACTGAAACCTGGCTAAGCCATGAAGAATATGTCAGCCTAAATGAATCAACTCCTCCAAGTCATATTAATACTCACATTCCTCGAGGCACCGGCCGAGGAGGTGGAGTAGCAGCCATCTTTGACTCAAGCCTATTAATGAATCCTAAACCTAAACTAAACTACAACTCATTTGAAAGCCTTGTTCTTAGTCTTTCACATCCAACCTGTAAAACATAGCCAATCCTATTTGTTATACTGTACCGGCAACCAGGTCCATATTCAGAATTTATATCTGAATTTTCAGAGTGTTTATCAAGTTTAGTCCTTAAAACTGATAAGGTTATTATTGTAGGAGATTTTAATATTCATGTGGATATTGATAATGATTGCCTTAGTACTGCATTTATCTCATTGTTGCACTCAATTGGCTTCTGTCAGAGAGTACAGAAACCCACTCACTGCTTTGGCCACACCCTCCACCTTGTTCTTACATGTGGCATTGACATTGAGCATTTGGAGGTCTTCCCACAGAACCCTCTTCTGTCAGACCATTACCTCATAACTTTTGAGTTTATACTCCCGGAGTGTACACCGTTAGTCAAAAGTTTCTACACCAGATGTCTAACTGACAGTGCTGTAGCTACATTTAAAGAAGCGATTCCTTCTGCATTTGATTCAATACCACGTCTCAATGTGACGGAGGACTCCTGTGCTAACTTTAGTCCGTCCCAGATTGATCATATTGTCGATAGTGCTACAGGCTCACTGAGAATGACACTAGACTTGATAGCCCCACTAAAGAAAAAGACAGTGAGGCAAAGGAGGTTTGCTCCCTGGTAGAACCCTCAGACCCGCGAACTAAAGCAAACTTCACGAAAGCTTGAAAGCATATGGCGTTCCACCAATCTGGAAGAATCACGCTTAGTTTGGCGAGATAGTCTTAAAACATATAAAAAGGCTCTCCGTAATGCCAGAGCAGCCTATTACTCATCAGTAATAGAGAAAAATAAGAACAACCCCAGGGTTCTCTTTAGCACTGTAGCCAGGCTGACAGAGAGTCACAGCTCTGTGGAGCCGTGTATTCCTATAGACCTCAGTAGTAATGACTTCATGAACTTCTTCAATGAAAAGATTTGAACTATTAGAGGCAAGATTGATGATCTCTTGCCCTCAACTACTGCCGATCTGTCATCAAGAGGAGTGGCCTTGGAAACGACTGTATGCCCTGGTGTATATTTGGATAGCTTTTCTCCCATTAACCTAGACCAATTGTCTTCAACGGTTTCTACTTCTAAACCGTCTACCTGTCTCTTAGACCCCATCCCAACGAGGCTGCTTAAAGACGTGTTGCCTTTAATTGGCACCTCTCTGTTGGATATTGTTAATGTGTCTTTGCTAACAGGCCATGTACCACATTCCTTCAAAGTAGCTGTAATTAAACCTCTCCTGAAAAAGCCCACTCTTAATCCAGAGGTGTTGGCTAACTACAGACCGATCTCTAACCTTCCCTTCCTCTCTAAGATCCTTGAGAAAGTAGTCGCAAATTAGTTGTGTGACTTTCTACATCAGAATAGTTTATTTGAGGAGTTTCAGTCAGGATTTAGAAAACACCACAGCACAGAGACAGTGATTTTTACTAGAAAATTACTAATGACCTCCTAATTGCATCAGATAAAGGACTCATCTCCGTACTGGTATTATTAGACCTTAGTGCTGCGTTCGACACCATTGATCATGACATCCTATTACAGAGACAGGATCAGTCGATTGGCATTTCAGGTACCGCACTAAGTTGGTTTAAATCCTATTTATCAGATCGATCTCAATTTGTATTTGTAAACGATGAAGCCTCAATGACCACCAACGTTAATCACGAAGTTCCACAAGGTTCTGTGCTTGGACTAATTTTATTTACCTTATATATGCTTCCTTTGGGCAATATTATCAGGAAACACTGCATAAACTTTCATTGTTATGCACAAGATACTCAATTATATGTATCGATCAAACCAGAGGAGACCAATCAGCTCGCTAAAATTCAAGAATGTCTTAAAGACATAAAAACATGGATGACCTGCAACTTCCTGATGTTAAACTCAGACAAAACTGAAGTTATTTTACTGGGCCCTGAACACCTCAGAGATCAATTATCTGGTGATGTGGTTTCTGTAGATGGCATTTCCCTGGCATCCAACACCACTGTAAAGAATCTCTAGTTATCTTTGACAGAGACTTGTCCTTTAACTCCCACGTTAAGCAAATCTCAAGGATTGCATTTTTTCATCTACGTAACATTTCAAAAATCAGGCACATCTTGTCTCAAAAAGATGCAGAAAAGCTGGTTCACGCGTTTGTTACTTCCAGACTAGATTACTGCAACTCCTTATTATCAGGCTGCTCTAGTAAGTCTCTTAAATCCCTCCAGTTGATCCAGAATGCTGCAGCTCGTGTACTCACAAAAACTAAGAAAAGAGATCACATTACTCCTGTATTAGCTGCTCTGCACTGGCTCCCTGTAAAATCAAGAATCACATTTAAAATTCTTCTCCTCACCTACAAAGCCTTGATTGGTGATGCACCATCATATCTTAAGGAGCTTGTAGTACCATATTGCCCCACTAGAGAGCTGCGCTCACTAAATTTGGGGCTACTTGTGGTTCCTAGAGTCCTAAAAAGTAGAATGGGAGCCAGAGCCTTCAGTTATCAAGCTCCTCTTTTATGGAACCAGCTTCCACTTTCAGTCCGGGAGGCAGACACAGTCACCTCATTTAAGAATAGACTTAAGACTTTCCTCTTTAATAGTGCTTATAGTTAGGGCTGAATCAGGTTTGTCCTGGTCCAGCCCCTTGATATGCTGCTATATAGGTTGCTGGGGGATGTTTTAGGATACACTGATCACCTATCTCCTCTTCTCTCTCTCCTTATGGATGAATTTACATCTCTCCATTGCACCTTATTAACTCTGCTTCCTCCCCGGAGTCGTTGTGACTTCACGTCTCATAGGGTCCATTGGACCTGGAGGTGTCTGATGCCTGGTGAGCCGGCCTCCCGCGTTGGCCCTGCTGATGCCCCGCCCCCCTCCTCTCTACCTCCTTCTGTTTCATGGATTGGAGTTCCATTCATACATTGTTATATTCATGTAATGTGTTTATGTAACTTTGTAATGCTGTTCATTCTGTACATGTGACATCTATTCATCTGTCCATCCAGGGAGAGGGATCCTCCTCTGTTGCTCTCCTGAAGGTTTCTTCCCTTTTCTCCTGATCCGATGTGAGGTCAAAGGTCAGGGATTTATCGTGTGTACAGATTGTAAAGCCCTCTGAGGTACATTTGTAATTTGTGATATTGGGCTATACAAAATAAACTGAATTGAATAGAATTGAATTGAATCTTTTCAGAATGACTTGCTGCACGGTGGTGTAGTGGCTAGCACTGTCGCCTCACAGCAAGAGGGCCGCGGGTTCAATTCCCGGTCGGAGCGGTCCTTCTGTGTGGAGTTTGCATGTTCTCCCCGTGGCAGCGTTGGTTCTCTCCGGGCTCTCCGGCTTCCTCCCACAGTCCAAAGACATGCTGCAGGTTAATTGATCTCTAAATGTCCCATAGGTGTGAATGTGAGAGTGAATGGTTGTATGTCCCTACATGTGCCCTCGATGGACTGGCGGCCTGTCCAGGGTGTCCCCTGCCTTCGCCCTATGTCAGCTGGGATAGGCTCCAGCGCCCCCGCGACCCTAATGAGGATAAGCGGTATTGAAAATGGATGGATGGATGGAGAATGACTTGCATGTAATAATCATTAACATATTAATACTGTAATCTGTGACTCTTCCTTCCTTCCTGCCTGTCATCACTCACAAGCAGTGACGTAGTAGTGCACACAATCCTCCAGGGGGCGCCATCGCTCTCTCTGAACTTCCCAAAACTGCTCCGGGTCATAAAATGCAGCTTCAGCACCATGAGCATGAGTGATGGCAAATCTGTGCATTTAATCTTCAAGCTTTTAACCCCCCCTTTCCATATTCGATTTTGTCTGGAAAAAAAAGAAATCAGGGGCCACTGGGACTTCAGGAGATAAGAAGATATAACAGGCATCTACTGGTTTCCTCCCAGTGTACCATGCTGTACTGTATCTCCCCAACTCCATTCATCCATTCCTTCCTCTTCAGTTTCCTCTTTATCTCCCCCCTCCCATTTCTGTGATATCTGCACCCTCTGTCTTTACATGTTGCCATGTTGCTCTTCTTCTTGTCTCCCTGTGTGGGTCGGAGGGTCACTGGAACTGGAGCTCCAAAGAAGCAGTGTGAACTTGTCAGCTGGAGTAGTGAGCAGAGCAGGAAGCAGCCGATAACAGGGCTGCCATGCATAATTCATTCTGGAGAGATGTCAGACGGCAGGAGGGGAGAAAAGTGGCAGATTAAGAAGGATTCCAGAGCTTTCACTGCCTCCTCTTTGTAATTAGTACCAATGAGTTTCTCTGTTATGTAATACATCTCCAAGTATCATTCCCTTCTCTGCCTGGTTATGGGTCACAATTGCCAAAATACACATGCAAATGCAAACTAAAGACAGGTTTCAATTGTCAATATATATAACTAACTTTGATTGAAAAGCAAGCTAATAAATAGCTGTCAAGCTAAAAAAAAATCAAAAACTTTGATTAATTAATTACCATGCTAAAATTCCAAGATACAATCTTAGAGATGCTAAATCCAAATGATAACTTAGTTATTATTGTGAAAAGTTATAATGGTTACAATGATGAGATTTGAATAGATCATTTTGACTTGATTTCATAATGCTAACATTCTGAGTGCATCTGAGCTGTGAGTCCACTGACTTCTGGGACTTCCTGTATCTTGCTGAGTATATTCTTTAAAGAGGTGTCTCTGCTATATTACTACTATATCTGCTGTATTTAGGTATACTAGAATGCTAGTCTGTACTGTCTTTCTAATTTGAACATTTTGTCTGGCTGACAGTGTCTGAAAAGTCAACCAAACCAGCTAGGATTTAAGTATTTGTTCTGTAATCCAAATCTAGTAGGGACTAAACTATATTCTACTTTCTACCTTGAGGTAAACAGATCTTTGTCCTTAATCAGTTAGGCAAGAATTTCACATTCTAGCAAAACTGAAACTTCACTGGGGCCGACTCATACCAGTATCGATCGATAAGTGGACAATTCCTTCAATGACCTGAGGGCGGGCTCGACACTGCTGTAGCTAATTATCGCCAACTCTGGTATAAAACCAGGTGGGGGCTTGAAGCGTCAGGGAAGACTCCTCGTATGAAGACTCGGAGGATAAAGACCTCGGAGTATTTCGTGGGAGTCTTCAGTGGTGGCTGAGGGCGGCTGAGTATGAACATTTCCCTGTGATAATGTGTTTTCTTTCCATACCTGTGTGCTCATCTACTCGACTAGATACTATAGACCGCGGACTCGTTCACACATGCATAAAAATCCCCATTCTTATTTATCCCACCCGCTCCACACAGACCCAGCGCCTCGTCACAGGGGGCCTCTGGAACTGCCAGTCAGCTAACCGCAAGGCGGACTTCATCTCTGGCTTCGCTATCAAGCAATCTCTGGACTTCCTGGCTCTCACTGAGACTTGGATCACACCAGACAACACATTAACCCCTGCTGCTCTCTGCTCGACCTTCTCCTTCAGCCACACACCCAGACCCTCTGGTCGGGGTGGTGGCACAGGTCTACTCATCTCACCCAAATGGAGTTTTGCTCTCTACCCGCTTCCATTTACCCCACTGTCTTTTGAGTTTCATGCAGTGACGGTTACTCATCCGGTTCATCTAACCATTGTTGTTCCCTACCGTCCTCCTGGTTCCTTGGGAGACTTCTTGGAAGAACTAGACGTCCTCCTATCAAACTTCCCAGAAAACGGACCCCCGCTCATCCTTCTGGGTGACATCAACATCCAGACAGAGAAGTCATGTGACCTGCTACTCTTCCTGTCTTCCTTTGCTCTCTCTCTCAGTCCTTCCCCTCCTACTCACAAAGCTGGACACCACCTTGACTATATGTTCACCAGAAACTGCTCTACATCTAACCTCACTGTAACTCCACTTCATGTCTTTGACCACTTCTTCATATCTTACTCTCTCCCACTCTTTGGAACTGACAACCCTCCCACAACGGACTCTGCACCTGTCCGTCGCAACATCTGCACCCTCTCTCCCTCTCTCTCACCCTCTCACCTTCTCTCTCTCCCTCTCACCCTCCTCTCTGGCCTCGTCTGTTCTATCAGTCCTCCCTTCAACTGACTCCTTCTCACTCATGCATCCTAACTTTGCCACTGACACTCTCCTCTCTACTCTTTCTTCCTCTCTTGATTCTCTCTGTCCTCTTACGACTCAAAAGGTCCTCAAGTCCTCTCCGGCTCCGTGGTTGTCTGACTCGGTGCGCGCCGAGAGAGCCACTATGCAAGCATCGGAAAGGAAATGACGAAAATCCAAGCACGCCGACGACCTGCTCGCCTATCACTCTCTTCTCTCCTCCTTCTCTGCCTCTATCTCTGCAGCCAAAAGTCTGTTCTACCAATCCAGAATCGAATCCTCTTCGTCTAACCCCAAAAAGATCTTCTCTATTTTTTCAAACCTCCTTGACCCCCCTGGTCACCCCCCTCCCTCCACCCTTCTACCAAGCCACTTTGTTGACTACTTCACAAAAAAGATAGACGACATACGCTCCTCATTTACTAATCCATCTTCTATAACTACACCTCCAGTAACTTCATCTTCTTCCCCCTCACTTTCCTCTTTTATCGCCCTGTCTCCCAATCAAATTCTTACCTTGGTAACCTCTGACCCCCCAACCAGCTGCCCCCTTGACCCCATCCCGTCTCACATTCTCCAGTCTATTGCTCCCGACCTTCTTCCCTTTCTCACCCATCTTATAAACACCTCCCTCTCAACCGGCTGTTTCCCTAACTCTCTGAAGGAGGCAAGAGTCAACCCTCTCCTGAAGAAACCCACTCTCGACCCATCTGAAGTCAATAACTACAGACCTGTCTCTCTCCTCCCCTTCCTTTCCAAAACTCTAGAGCGAGCTATCTCTAACCAAGTCTCCTCCTTTCTCCACAGTAACAACCTTCTAGACCCCTACCAGTCTGGATTCAAGGCCACTCAACAGAGACTGCCCTCCTTGCTGTCTCTGAGCAGCTTCACACTGCTAGAGCAGCCTCTCTCTCATCTGTCCTTATCCTTCTAGACCTTTCTGCTGCCTTTGACACAGTGAACCACCAGATCCTTATTTCCTCCCTCCAGGCATTTACCGGGTAACCTGCTCTGTCATTCGCTCGCATGGCTTCTCCTACCACAGCTATGCTGACGACACCCAACTGATCCTCTCGTTTCCCCAATCCGAAACACAGGTAGCAGCACGAATCTCTGCCTGTCTGACTGACATCTCTCAGTGGATGTCTGACTGACATCTCTCAGTGGATGTCCGCTCACCACCTGAAAATTAACCCGGACAAGACTGAACTTCTTGAAAAGACTCTCCCACCCACGACCTGACTATTAACTTCAACAACTCAGTGTTGGCTCTGACTCCGACTGCCAGGAACCTTGGTGTGACACTCGACAGTCAACTCTCCCTGACTGCCAACATTACCGCAATAACACGCTCCTGTAGGTACATGCTGTACAACATCAGGAGAATACGACCTCTTCTCACTCAGAAGGCGGCACAGGTTCTGGTCCAGGCTCTGGTCATCTCACGGCTAGACTACTGTAACTCCCTCCTGGCAGGTCTACCTGCTAATGCCATTCGACCTCTACAGCTCATTCAGAATGCAGCTGCTTCACTGGTCTTGTTTTCTGTGTGTTTTCTGTAAAAAAAGATTGATCATATGCATACTATTTATAGCAGGCAGTATAAAACAAGTGTACATTTATATATTCAGAGCATTCAAAAACATAGGTCTTCTAACAGATTGACATTCCCGCTCCGGTTCTCCGGTTCTCCTGTTATTCCGGTCGGATCGGTGGTTGTTCAGCAACCTGCAAGCCTGGGCTCAAAGTCACATGCAGAGTGGTTGGGATGATGCTGTCATGTGCTGGCTGTGCTCAATCAAACAGTTTCGAGCAAAGGATCTGGGTAACATTTGACCCAGGTGATTTAGGTCTGACACATTATGAGCTGGCTAAGCTAGGCTGTCCAGGAGGTCTTTTCTGTGGCTCCGTTTGCACACGGATGTCTGTATTTATGGAAGACTGCTTCATCATTTGCTTTCTGAGTTCTTCCTCGTGGCTGATGTTGAGATCCGAGACGAAAAGCCCACGAGGGACAGGTGTCACAAAAAGATACACAAGCTCATGTGTACATGCGTCTAATCCTCAACGGATATCGTGCGTGTTCAACGTTGTATTACGTGTTGACATGTTGTTGGTGTTGCAGCTCCATCATGCATA
The DNA here is from genome assembly GCF_009769545.1 of Cyclopterus lumpus. Taxonomy (NCBI): domain Eukaryota; kingdom Metazoa; phylum Chordata; class Actinopteri; order Perciformes; family Cyclopteridae; genus Cyclopterus; species Cyclopterus lumpus. The sequence goes on from NC_046989.1 coordinate 21,373,040, forward strand.
GTGTGCAATGTGACACCAAGGAGCCGGAGATGATTCTATGTCACAGTAAATATCCCGGGATTCGAAACACAAAGGATAAGAAATGTGTATGAGAAGTTCTCTTTTCTATTTCGGTTAGATGACAGAAGGTTATTTATTGTAGAGATTTGGAAGTTATCTTTCCAGACTACAAGCCAGCGACCTTACAGCTACACCAGTTTTGTAGTCGCCAGACACAACATCCATACGAGAGCCAGATTTTCTTTTTAATGCTCTTTACATGTGAAAACGACATCTGTTCACACAAGTCGGTTGTAGAAGGAAGGAGAACACTAGGGGCCGTATGGAAGAAGAAAATACAACAATCTGTATGTAGGGATTGTCAGATGCGATGCCCATGAGGCTGCAGCACATATATCCTCCACTGGCACACCTCTCAGGGTTGCCCATGACCTGGAAACACTCCTGGTAGAATGGCCCCTCACTCCGGATGGCAGAGCACGGCCATTCGCGTTGTATGCACAGGCAATGGCCTCCACTATCCAGTGGGACAGGCGCTGTTTGTTGTGACCCACACACCACAGCCTCCATCTACATTCGTACTGTAGACGGGTAGATGGCGCTCTGGCGTTTAGAATAGTCTTCCTGACTAGTTCTGTGCAGCCGCTCAGCAGCCAATCGGGCCCTGCAACGGCCAGACCCACAGACAAAGGCTGCTGGGGTCGGGATGCCAGATCCGACCCTCTAGCTGCGATAGGAGGTCCCTCCTGTCGGGGAGGCGCCATGGCGTCCCGCGGCAGAGTCTGCGCAACAGGGGAAACCAAGTCCTGGCTGGCCACAACGGGGCCACCAGCAAAAGACTGTGGCCCTGTTGAAGGACCCTGAGAAGCGTTGGCAAGATCAGGGGAAATGGAGGGAAAGCATAAAGAAGGCCCTCTGGCCATGTGTGGGCCAGGGCATCTTGACCTAGAGGACTGGTCCTCTCCATCAAGGAGACCCAGTGGGGGCAGTGGGTTGACCTCTCTGAGGCAAAGAGATCCACCTTTGCCCTGCCAAAGAGACCCCAGATGCTGTACACCACCTCTGGATGAAGCTGCCACTCCCCCGATGGGGGCTTGAAACGGGAGAGGGAATCTGCGACCTGGTTCTGTTCCCCTGGTAGATGCATCGCCCGAAGGCTGGTCAGGCGAGGGGCCGCCCAGGTCAGGAGGGCACGCGCCGCCCGTAGCAGCTTTGCAGACCTGGTGGTTTATGTGAAATACGGTCGGGGTGTTGTCCGACAGAACAAGTACATGTTTTCCTGCTAGGTACGGCAGGAAATGTTTGAGCGCTAGGTGCACGGCACGTAGCTCCAGGACATTGATATGCTCGATGCGGTCCCGAGTGGACCACTGACCCCGAGCAGTCCTGTTCTGCCATACCGCACCCCAGCCTGAGAGGCAGGCATCTGTTGTGATGACTTCCCGCCGGGATAGGACCATGGGGACGCCCCCCGATAGGTATGCCCTCTTCCTCCATGGTGATAGAGCCAGAAGGCACTGCTGTGACACCTCTACCCTCCTGTGCCTGTGGCACCTGGCATCCAAACAAAGGCTGTTCAGCCATCTCTGCAAGGGGCGCAGTGACAGCAAGCCCAGGGGAACGACAGCTGAGGCAGCTGTCAATTTGCGAAGAAAGAGGATGTAGGGCAACCGCCTGCCCCCTCGGAAGAGGGAAAGATTGAGGAGGATGTCGTCCACACGCTGGCACGACGGACAGGCCATCATAGTGGCTGAATCCAGAGCTACATCGATGAAGGTTATGCCCTGAGAAGGGCTCAGAGAGCACTTCTCCCTGTTCACTCTGAGGCCCCACCGGGCCACATGAGAGAGAAGGCGAGCGGTGTCTTGCATAGCCTGTAACCGGGATGGCGCACAGATCAGCCAATTGTCCAAGTATGGCAGTATCTTTACAACCTATAACTGCAGGGGGCAAAGGGCGGCAGCAACACACCTTGTGAATACCCGTGGGGAGAGGGAGAGTCCGAATGGAAGCACCCTCAACTGAAAGTAACAGCCTTGGAAGGCGAAATGAAGGAACTGTCTGTGATGAGGCACAATAGGAACATGAAAATAGGCATCCTTCAAGTGGACAGACGTGAACCAGTCTCCTCTGGAGATGCCACGAAGGAGCTCTGCTGTGCTGAGCATATTGTTGAGTGGGCTGTGCCAGGGGGTCCACCACCTCGATTGCGCCCTTGGCCAGGAGCACGGATAGGGCTTTTGCCGGGTCGGCGATGGTGGTCACCTTGACCCGGCTGAAGGCTGGAGGCCGGCGTCGGAATTGAAGCTTGTAACCCTGGGTTAAGGTGGAAACCACCCAAGGGTCTGGAGCATGAGCTGCCCAGTAGCTGATATGCTGCTGGGAGAAATAACCGACTGCCGGCCCCGAGATCTCCTTTCCTCAGCCACGGGTGGATCTGATGCCTCAGTCCTGCCTGCACTAGAGTGGAGGGTCAGGAGAAGGGACTTCATCTGAGGGTTGGGTCTGGCTGCCCTGACGGGGGGAGGTCAACCTCACCGCTCAGGTGTTCCACCTGGGCCAGTCTAGTGGCCCGAACCGCGTACGGCATAATGCCGCAGTTCATGCACGGGTTATCCGAGAGGCCCTCCCTCAAGTGCTCGAGGCCAAGGCAAGAGGGGCAAAGGTCATGGCCATCCTCAGGCTGGAGAGGGGCCATACAGGTCCCACAGCCGGCAGAGTTAAACATAGCACCGACTCTGGAGGGACCCTGCTTCCTTAATATGTGTGGCCTCTTAAGTCAGTCTAAGCAGGGTCGCTCTGCTGACTGCTTTAGAGGAGGAGTCTGGCAGCCGTGATTACTCGAATCCTATCAGTAGGCCTAAGCGAGAGCACTCGGCTACTGTGGACCGGGTCCTGTGGAACAGGTCGGAAACAGTCCGTCTAGTGAGAGGGGAGCGAGTACACTCTCTTCACTAGTACGGTAGCTGTGATTAATCATGTCCTAGCAGTAAGCCTAAGCGAGAGCACTCGGCTACTGTGGACCGGGTTCTGTGGAGCAGATCTGAAACGCTCAGTCTAGTGAGGGGGGAGCAAAGGCTCTCTCTCCACTAGTACGGTAGCCATGACTACTCGTGTACCGGCAGTAAGCCTAAGCGAGAGCACTCGGCAACTGTACAAACCAGGTCCTGTGAAAACAGGTCAGAAACAGTGTGTCTAGCGAGGACGCCCTCTTCGCTAGCCTGGTAGCTGTCGGAATTAGCGTGGTATCAGTGGAGACACTATGCTAGCTATACACGACGGACACACGCTATCCGCAAGCCGGTCGCGCCGGTGTAGCAATCTAGCCACACCGAGCGGACCCGCTCCCGTTAGCGCTCCACTCAATCAGCAAGAGCGCTCTGCCAACCGTGGAAACCCGTGGAAAAACAATGTTAAACGATCTCACCCGTTTGCTTCTTCACGGTGTAAAGGTGCCAACCTGGTGAAGACCGAAGATGGACCTGTGCGTCCTCCGGTCCGACTCGATGGTCCGCCGTAGAAACAACGCACCGTCTCCCCCTAAGAGGGACAGCTTGTCGCAGCCTTTGGAGGGCGAGAGACCCGCAACTCCGACCAGTGGTCACAAGGCTACACGCGACGAGCTTCAGAATTTATTTATTTAATTATTTATTTGTACAATTTCAGCTTAGCTGATGCTAACATAATAGTTAGACTGCGAAAGATGAAAAAGGACTGATCTCGGGATGACACCGGAACTTATACCTGGCCGGGGGTCACCCGAGGTCACACGTGACTTTGTTGTTATTAAAACTCGACCTGCGAGAAGATATGCTGAAGCACTGGATATCTTCCAGTGCTTCAGGAAGGATGAAATAGAACAGGACTTGGTCACCATATGCAAGCATTTGTCTAACTTCACTTCCTTAAGCAGCAATTGTTGCTGAGTATTTTGTGGTTTGGGTGAGAGTGGACCAAAAGGACTGGACTTCCCATACGTAGCACACGTGCCTTCTTAAAATGAGCGCTATACAGTATTTAAGGCTCAGAGTTGAAATGACCAGACTCCTCCAAATACATTGAACAATAAGAGCAACACTTCTTGTGTAGTCTTACCAGAGTCACATGGACACATTATACTCATGTATTGTATCCAAGTAATTCAAGTAGAAATACAAAACCATCGTTTAGTCAATGTTGTCATCAATGCTTAGTATTGCTAAGATAGATAGCTTTTCTGCACAATGTTGACACCTCATGAACAATGTTGAATTACTGTCGATGACAATATATAACAACTTTGATGAATGGGGGCCACTAGAGCCCTTTTTTATGGCTTAGTTAGTTGGCATACAAGATAGATGAGTTGCAATAAAACAGCATTTTTTCCTCTGTGGCTGTGGTTGCAATGTAGATTATTCAACAAGCAAAGTGGTGATTGCATATTTTTATTGCCCTGCATTGTGCAATCCCTGCCTGTACAAACTGAATATGTGCTGGTGCATGGTCAAAGGACAGTACACCCCATCTACCTGCCCAAACATTTACTTTCAATATACCACCAAAGATTTTAGCACATTTATTCCTACTTTGTTTCTGTTTCTGCTTTTGATGATCATGCATTGTACTCATTATTTTAGTGAAAAATCGATTCTGAGGCAACCTCACCTAACATCCCATTTGATGCTATATCAATATTTCAGCTGTAATATCATAGTATCACATATATAATTAGTTAGTTTTTTAAATGATGATAAAGCAAGTGAATAAATGCGACTCAAACAACCACATGTTACTACAATTGTGTCAGAGTCAAACTATATACACAGAAACATAAACTCATACATACATAGCTTAGCTTTCTCGAGCAGAAAGCATTTCAATTTCAAGAGTTTATGGCATCTTATCAATTTAGTCATAAAGCACACCAGGCCAGTTTACCTTTTAAAAAATATGTCTGGCAATGTTTTGTATTTTACGATGAGTTGCTAAATATATAATGAATGTGCTGCTGAAAATAGTCCTTCAAACGCACCCATGTGTGCATAACCTTTCTTGACTACTACTGTGTAACCAATGGGAACCTTTCAGGGGATTTGTTGACAATAAGAACAATTTAGAATAAGTTTAAAAGGACAGTGTGTAGGATTTGGTGGCATCTAGTGGTGTGGTGGCAAACTGCAGTACCCATCTGCACACACTCCCTTTCCAGACGGAAGATGCTACCAAGTGCAAAACCATGGTAATGCAGTTTGCCTCGCTCTGTGGCTATCCGTACTATAATTCATACGATTCTCAGTTTCAGGTGATTGTTCACTAAAAAAAACATTTATGGATATTTTTCCTTTTTGCTAATAGATCCAAAAGAAGACCTGAAGACACTATAAATATGTGTTTAAATATCGGATATCACATGTTGTGTGTATATAACCCTTTGCTTAGACTAAGTGTTGTCTTAGAATAATGTGCTATTCATTTATAATAACGCTATTTAAATACAACAGCTTTCTAGAGGACAACAATTATATTTAGGAATGATGGACCAGAGTTGTTACGGGTAATGCTAAATATTGAAATATTTGCAGTTAAGCTTGACCAGCTGTATAGCAAACTGATACATTCTGTACATTTATGACCAACTCTTTCGTGAAAAGTGATTTTATGTTCAAAAAGGGCTGTTGAGTAGTGGGCGACTTCTTTAAATGTTAGGACCAAGAACATAAAGGAGTCAAAACACACAAACAAACAATAAAATAGCGTCCACCGTTTCCCATATATAAAACATTGACACTGCAGTGTGTGCAAGGAATAAGATCTAGTATACTGGTAACATTCCACTGTTTATTACTGGCCTACTGTGTTCAACTTGTTTTCCATTTTTATACTTTTTTTTAAGAAAATTCTGTCATTAAAAATCTTTCTATAGTATATTTGTTTTCCTTAGAAAATATAGAAAAGAGTAATTTACAGTTATTTTACACATGAAATATCCTCTGGCTTTTGTTTTGGAACAGATGTGACTCATGTTGTTCTTTTGCAGAATATGCATTGAAACAACAAACATAAGTCACTACAGCGTGGCAAAAAAAAAAGCTGAAAGAAATAAAGAACGCTGACTTCATACATAAAAGTAAATACATGCATACATACAATACAGTGCCGTGCATACACAGTTCATTTTGGGAAGTACATTGTTTAAGATTTGCACTTCTTTCCCGTGTGTTTCTAACATTTCATGCCTTCTTGCTATACATACATGACATGGCTTTTACATAATGTGAAGTTCACTGCAGCTTGCCAAAAACTCCTCCCTTCTAAGTAGGCCAATGTTTGGTTGATGAAAGATAAGGTTCCTATTATTGACATTTCAGCCCTCCTTTTCCAGGACATGTGTTTGTGGTAAAGTGTGATTCCTATCTACATTTGTGTCTCATTTGCTCACTGATGTTAAGTTTTGACTACCAGTGATTGATTTTCCACTTGAATCTTCTTCTCTCATCCAAACATATTTCTCACTTGGTCCAACATGACCATTCTAATCTCCCCTAGATGCTGTTAAGCTGCCTTCTGTGAGAGCCGTTCACTTTCTCAGCGGTACCACAAAGAACCAGGACAGCAGTGTCCCCTCAATGACGGCCCCGTAAGGACCGGTCAGTCCCTTAAGAAGATATTGACTGGTCTGCAATCAGCCACATCGGCTCACGTCGTGGGCCTCTATTGCACGCCACCAGCTGAGATCTGTCCACACAGAGGTCAGTGGGAGATTGGTATCTGTCGTAGCTGCTGACCTTGAGTGTCTTTGTTTTGGTAATGTAACAGATATTCTTATCTGGCCTTGGCACATGTAGTACATATATATATGAATAAAACCCTCCAGGTAGACGGCAGCCATTTTAGATTTCCTAGACTGATTATTAAAAGAGGGTATTTGTGTGTGCTCCAAATAGTCTTGACGTCACTTCCTAGCTAGACGCTGTTCTATAAGCTATTGAAGCTCTATAGAATATCTCATTGATGGTGTCTTTAATTGGCCTTTCTGAAAAAGTGAAATGCTCTGCTCGGGTTTACTACTCCAAGATCAATGGGTGTCTTTTATAGTACCTGCTATTAGCATTCAAACCCTTGATGATTGTAAAACAATGACATGATTGATTTGTTAACATGAAGAAAGCTGCTAAAACAAAGTGGTTCTCAAGCATGGCCGTGCCCACATTAAACATTACTGTAACCGCTTCTTCACTTGGCCTTGGAACATGCTGAAAAACACATCTTGACAAATTATCACCTCAAAAAGTTGGCATGTATTTGAAAGAAATTGCTTATTTACACATCGAACAGATACGGAGAAACATTAGCACCCATTTGGCATTTTGTTTCTGATCGCCTGATCAATGTTAGTCCAATATTCACTCTTCTTCAAGCTCCGTTTTGGTCTCCGCCGACTCCCGATGGACACATGTGGCTCTTTAGCCGCTAAATGCTACGTCCACCACACTTCTCTGTCTGCTATTTGTTGCTGGGAAGGTAGCAAAGAGAGGGTATATCAAAGCTTTATCACAGGAACCGCTGCATCCTGCTGGAAACAAGGTTGATGAGTCGCGAGAGTGAACCATACAGTTAGGCTGCTGGTCATAAACGTATGTGCTGAAAGACACTACAATACTCTGCAGAGCTGAGGTGAACAGACTTGGGTAATATTGTGGCCTTGTCACTATGATTATCCCCTTTGTATAAGCTTTGTATTTTGATCCATTGTCAACAAACATATTGATTAATGTAGCTTTAAAAAGGTGGCAAAAACACATATTAATATATGAATCTTTTTTAAAACGTATTATCTTTGTGTAGACAAATGGAGTTAACAAAATAAAAAAGATAATGTTGTAGGGTTGGATTAATAGTACTTTGTTTTATTACAAATGTCATGGATTTTGAATAATGTTTCTTTCCTTCTGGAAACGTTTCACTACGGCTCTTTATCACTCTACTTAACTAAAGGTGCTTCATTGCTTAATTTAAAGCCTGCTTTACAACACTAATGAGCAACCGTTCAAATTAGCTTAAAGAATTCATGATTCGTGGTTGGTTTCTATGAAAGTTCCAACTTACTTCTTTTTTTATCATAGAACTGTCAAACAAAAAAAATATATGTACACTATTTGGCACCACTGCTAGTTTGAAATCACATTCAGACCTTCCAATTACCAGTGCCATGCCGGTAAGCTGTTGTCAGTGGATCACAGAGACATTCATACACTCTCAGGAACTTTCCATTGTTGTCGACCTGCAAGAAAGTTCTATATTTCCATCCTTGGAAACACCTTTCACTTTTGGTTTTACTGGTCTGGTGCAAAAGCAGTTTAGGATACGTCTTAGTCAGGCTTAGTGCCTTTTAAAATACTGCTGCACGACAGTCACTCATCACCTCCTCTTCATAAGCCGCAGCCCACTGCAGTTCTTGTTGCCATTGCCTTACTTACATACCTTATTTGACCTCTGGAATAAAGCAGAAAGAGTATTTGTCTCCTGCTAATATAAACCGATGCAATGTGCAAGATAATTCTTCATAATGGACACAGTGTATGCCATCTGCCCAGATCAGCTGTTCAGCTATTTCCTCACGTCACAGAAAAGCCTGTTGTGGGCTCTCCACAGTTTCTCTCCTTCCACATAATTTGGTTTTGTTTCTTTTCCTCTATCAAGGTGTGAGGAGTAAGGCGCATGTGCAGTCGTCTTCTGCACAGTTTCATTTGTACCCGTCTGTATTCTCACACTAACCACTTTCACCAACTCGTCCTTGGGTTAACAGACTGCTATGTTCCTTACTCACTTCTTTTGAGATAAGGGCAGCAGGAGATGAACATATAATTGCTAATATTAAAATGGACCGTTTGATTGGAATTTACTTACAGACAAGCATAAGTTCTGGGAACTCACTCATTTTATATACCAAATAGTTGGGAAAGGGCTTACGAACCATGGACATGTTGCAGTTCGGGCAAATGAGATACACTGTCCCGACTGAAGGACTGAATGACTGACCAGTGGGGCTGCGCTCTACTCTGGCCAGCTTAGCTGCTATTGGTTGAGAGGGACCAGTTCCCACTCCTCAGGGGACTTCTCGGACTCCCCTTCACCTCAAGAGGCACCTCACCAATGGAGGATACCTCTAATCCACCAATAACTGATGGATAACCACTGATACTCATTGCTAAAATTACAAACTACTCAGACGTTTGTCACATGATCAGGATTCTCCCTGACTTCAATGCACTCTATCTCCTCCCTTTCTCTTTCCCTCTCACGCTCCCTCTCACGCTCTTTGCGCTTGGCCCGTTTCTTTTTCTTGTGTCTCTTTTTGGACGGTGGGAAGAAGGTCAGGAAGACGGGCAGGATGACAAAGCAGTGCAGCACAGTGCAGCCCGCCGTGAGGAGGGAGGACTTGAACAGTGTGTAGGTCAGATTGGAAGGCACAAACACCAGGGGCATGATCCCGATCACAAAGCAGGATGCGTTCTGCAGGATGGCAGCGCCGTGCTCCTCCAGTGCTAACTTAATGCATTGCGTACGAGTGTGCTCGTTGGCCAGCACAAAAGTGTACAGGTGTGGTACACAGTGATCCATGGCGAAGTTGAGGGTATAAATAAGGCACAGGATTGAGATGCTGTCCATGCCAACGTTCCAGAGGGTCATCAAGCCCAAGACGCCCAGCTCCACGGAGGTTACCGTGAGGATGAGCCAGAAGTTCCCCAACGGGTTGATGACCAGGAAGAAAGTGAGGATGAGGATTGTGAGTACGCTGAACCCTGAGGTCAGGATGGGCGAGATGACAGAGGAGCTGTAGCGGTCCATGAACACAAACGTGGGATTGAAGGCGATGAACTTGATGCTGTTGATCAGCATTAAGGGACGTAGCTTTTCCAGAAGCTCCACCACCTCCTCGCGCTTCTTCTCCGTCGTTCGTGCCACCAGGTATATCCGCGAGGCGATAATGTCATACTCATCAGTCTCGCGGTTCTTGGAGAATATGATGTCCTCAGTGAAGTGCTGGTACTCCGGGCTGCGAAGGAAGGAGCCCTTGAGGATGGTGATGAAGTCGCCCTTTGTTGACGCGCTCACGTTCACCACACGCAGGTAGTGGAAAAAGTTGTCCATCCAAGAGATCTTGTTGAAGCCATGACTCAGGGTCTTCAGATGCTCCTGCACCGTGGAGTTCCAGTACTCGATGGGCTCGTAAATGTAGAACCCAATGACGGGACTGTAGTTACTGAAGTATTTCTGCTGCGTCAGAGCATACGAAACACTTGGGGAGTTACTAGCCAGCAGGTTCACTATATTTGATCCATCACTGATCTGTAAACATCCCATGAATGAGAAAGAGGCGTAGATGAGATACAGAATGACCACAAAGGGTTTGACATAGGTGTTAGTAATCCATTCTGTGTAGTGCTCACGCAGGAAGTGCTGGATGAAGTGATTCTGGTAGGGGACGCTGTCGTGGTGCGTGGACAAGTCATGGCCATCACTCATCATGGTTTTGAACCATGTGGGCTGGCGGTCCAGGTACTCCACCGAGGGGATTTTACAACAGAAAACACTGTGGTAACGGTTCTGCTCCAGCTGTCCGGCAAACACCAGGCAGGAGCCGTAGAAAGAGAAAACGTAGAAGTAGTTGACCAGGATGGCAACGCACATGCTCTGGCAGAAGATTTTCACCGACTCGATGTTGGTGAAAGGGCTAGCTCCCATGCCAAAGGTGATGATGTAGAGGGAGCTGGTCATGGTGTAGCAGACCATCACATCAGCAAAAGCGTCCGCCACGCGCTCCTTGAAGGGGAGGTTTTCCCTCGTTCTCCTCCAACCTGCCAGCAGCTCAAACACCCCTTTGGTTCCATGGCCTAGAAGGAAAGAGAGAGAACTCAGTCAGAATTCTGTTTGCATAGATGTATTAGCACTGTGTACATCAAACATAACATGGTCTGGAAAATGTCGCTCTTTTCATAATATAACCATTCCTAGGAAGTGAAATGGTTCTTGTCTCAGAGGGATTTTGATACTCTGAGTAAATAGCATTATCAGAATTCTGCGGATTCCTGAAACTGACTGACTGAACTGCTGCACCATATCTGAATTACAAAATATGATTTTACAAAGCAGCATCAACAGATATAGAAATATGTCATGGTGCAAATAAGCAAAACATTTTAAAGAATTTCTTTCAATCTGAATGTTGAACCTCTGTGCCACCATAACAACTTCTTCCTAGCAACATCTTCAGATGCCATGTTTTGTCCTAAAACTAATACAACTATTTAAATAAAGCAGATAACTGGTTAATTTTGTATTTAACATCTGGGGCACCATGTTGTGATCCTGACCACAAAGATGAAGCGGTTCCTATCACTCTGATTCGTTAAACCCTGCCACTGTCACTTTAAGTAATTCAAGCTTATGGTCATAACATAAACCTCTCGTATTGTTATATCATCCTATGTTTCTTTGTTGGAGAACTTTGAGAATATTTTTTAACTGATTTTGATTGTCTGACTCTTCAACACTATTTGTTAAAACCTTGTCAGCATGTACAGTACCCTGATATATAATTAATGTCAAAACTTCCAGTTTGTTTACCTAATCTCTTGGTAGAGATAACAACACAAGTATTTTTTGTAATATGATTTTAGACATGAAGTTGTGACGGCTGTGATCAACTAGCTTGCATCACAATTTACTGGAGCGTTTTCATGAAAGCAGTAAATATGTCAAGGTATCCGCCGATCTTAGCGGTCTAATGGGGCCCCTAGAGGCCACCTTGTCCAGCACTGATGTTCTGGGGGGTACTTGCACCATGCCCTGACAAAGCTGCCGAACGCTTTTAGTGTGACACGACAGATTAAAAATCAAATTAAAATCCGAACATCCTTGCTTAGACTCCTCTAATAGAGACACGTTCGTCTATAACATGCACCGGTGAGCAGCTTCCAAATCCGTCTGCAGCCGGCCATTCATGTGAGTCAAATCTGTGGGATTTTCACCAGTCGAAAAATATAGACATGAATACACAACGTTCAAAGGCATGCTCCATACTGCAGAATCTCCCACACAGGAAGACCCGCCCACGCACACGGTTTATTTATTTGTAAAATGCCTGAGCTGCATTCCTGATGAGGGGGAAACTGCTGGGAGGGAATGTGATATCAATATCCTCCATCATGTAAATATTTCAGTACGAGTGAACACTGGCTTGGCCCATGCATATGTCACGCGGCCAACATTTAAAGCTTTAAAACATCACTTTCAATCCTAGCAGGTGAGAGGGATCGCAACACTTTGTACATTTCACCTTGTTACAGAGAGAGAGAGAAAGGGAATGCACTTTGAAGGATCATGAGCTGGCGAGATGGTTCTTCTGCTCCAGATCACTTGTTAGTGTCAGTTGGTTTAAGACGGGACATTCCTGCCCATGTTTCTTCCCCAGTTACCAAAGAGGATGTTAAGCAGCGCGTCGTTTGCTGCTCATGATTTATTACAGTGATTGATTGCTGGCAGGAGGAGGTGGATGATAACCATGAGCCCATCTGGTGAAGTATCCCTGTTTACTATTTATCTGTGTTATAAAAGTAAACTCATTCACTCACATTGCAAAATATACTGTATCCATATGTTGTATGAATAGCAGGTCCTTTGATGCTGTGTATTTTCAGATACAGTAAAACATTTTTTAAAAAGGCAAAGAAAATGTTTGGTATTGTTTTTAAGCTTCGAATTATTGGATTTCGTCCATCGCCATCTTTTCTAGAGCCATAAGTGACCATATTTAGATGATATGGTGGAGCTGGGGAGGGTTACGCACCGCGCTCTGTTTGACTCTAAATGTACCATAATGAACAAAATGAACATCATGCTGTATTGAAGAAGACTTCAAACTAGCGAGCTTTCCTGAGGTAATAAATCAAGTGGTAGCTTTCATACGGTCTTTGAACCCAACTGGGGACGCCGTGGCACCAGGACGCCCTGAGAACCTTTAGCGATAATTGCAGACAATGGTGAACAAAAAGTTCCAGAAACCACATT